>NC_090652.1:306454741-306637241 GCF_040937935.1 Hyperolius riggenbachi
CGCACTACGCCCTGACAGGCCAGATCACTGGGAACCATAGCGACGGATCCAGGAGGCGGAGGAGGATGGCAAGTGGGCGATCAGCCTGAAGGGTACTGGAGGAAGCCCTAGGTAGGTATACATTTTTTTTTTCCTTTGGCGCCATCTCAGGTTTACTTTAAATATAAACTGGTGGTTTCAGACACAGGAAATGAGCGTCAGCAGTAGGAACCTCTTATTCTTCCGCATTAAAATAAAAATAAAAAAGCGAGGAGTTTATTTCTTGCAGTCTCTTCCCTCTGTTGTATAGCTCTACCTTACTTCCTGTTAGAACAGGAAGTGGGGGTGGGGATTCTCCCAGGTGAAGACAGAGATGGCAACAAAAGCCAATAAGACCTACTTAACCTTTTTTTCATTCCCATCAGTCCTTTTTCCCTTGAAGTTAACCGTTAGACTGCTGCGGACATCTATTGGTTTTCTGTGTTTTTTTTTTTCTCACATCCATACGCTACGAACATATAAAGACATTTTAGTACAAAACAAATTCTGCCTACAGCAGACGTCTAAGTTTTGGCTGATGTTGGCTCCTCCCACTTTTTCTGACCCTAACACACAATTACTCAATTACTCATCTGCAGATCAGATCCACCAGGATGGATTTTCAGATTAGCAGATGATTGTCAGATATGCAGATGAATGTCTGGTAAATAAGGTGTGTATGAGGATCTGCAGATATCATAGACTATAAATGTATTTTGCAGTAACGGATCTTTAGCCTCATCTACACGGGTAGATGAGGCTGTGATCCGGCGGCTCGATTAGCCGCCGGATCGCCTCTTCCGCGTGCCCGCCGCGTCCCCGCTCGCCGCGCGTGCGCCGCATTTGATTTCCCGCTCGTCCCCGCTGGCGCCGCTTATCTTCCGCTCGATTCCCTGCCATTGTACCCTCGCAGGGAGCGAGCAGGGAATCGGCGAAAGCAAGATCCGTCGATACGCGTGTAGATGCGGCTTTTTGCAGGAACGGATCTTTTGCGGGAACAGATCTTTTGCAGATACTGATCTGTTGCATGTGTACAGCATCTTTGTGTGCAGCATCTTGCAAAGATTTCTGTCTGATGGGGAGTTCAGCTCCATAGAATAGACTGTGTAGAGTATGGCTCTCATACTACATGGAAGGGGGTAAAATTGGTCTAAGATCTTCCATTAATCTTTCAAGTGTGTACAAACCATTAGAGAAGTGCTCTTTGCCATGGTGCACTTAGCGGTCATGTTGAGACACTTGTTTTTGGGCCTTGCAATATCTGATATTGCAAAGATCCCTGCACGTGCTGTCACTTTAAAGAGGAACTCCAGTGAAAATAATGTAATAAAAATTGCTTCATTCTTACCATAATTATGTATAAATTATTTAGTCAGTGTTTGCTCATTGTAAAATCTTTCCTCTCCCAGATTCACATTCTGACATGTATTACATGGTGACATTGTTACTGTGGGCAGGTTATGTAGCTGCTCCTAGCTGTTTTGGCTGTTGGAGACAGCTGTAAACAGCTAACTCCTGTCTGTGAACATTGTTACATTGTGGCAGTTTGCCCAGAGTACCGTGGTACTCAGAGCTTCTTGTGGGAGGGGTTTCACCACAATATCAGTCATACAGCACCCCCTGATGGTCTGTTTGTGAAATGCAATAGATTTGTCATGTAAAAGGGGGTATCAGCTACTGATTGGGATAAAGTTAAATTCTTGGTCGGAGTTTCTCTTTAAGGCCTTCTTTCCATGAACTGTTGAGCTGTGTGCTCAGCAAGCAGTTACCAGGCAGAAGTAAGCAGTTATCATGCAGCAACAAGCAGTTACTAGGCAGCAGTGAGCAGTTGAGAGAGTTTGAGGGGAATTTCACTGCCTGTCAGCGGTCTGTGAAAAGGAGGCCTAAATGCATCAGGAGGCTTTACCTCCACTTCTAAGACAGGTGCTCTTTGTGCAGCCACTTCTAAGACAGGTGCTCTTTGTCAAGATACACTTAGCAGTCATGCATGTTGAGACACTTGGTTTTGGACCTTGCAATATCTGATAATGCAAAGGTACCTGCAAGTGCTGTCGCTTTAAATTCATCAGGAGCCTCTGGATTCGAACACAATTTTGAGAACGGACGAATTTCCGAAAATTCTGGTTTGTTTGTGTTACGTAAACGATCGTAATTATAAACAATGATTGTAATTCCTAAACTCCCCATAAAAACGAAATTTCATGCAATTTCGTGAAATTCGTGAAATTTCGAGTACAGCCAAAATCGTAATTTTGCAAATTACGTGAAATTTTGCATGATTGTAATTAGGTCATTACGCTCATCCCTAGGTAATGTACTGTATGTGCCAAATTTCATTCGAATCCGTTCAGCCATTGTTGCGTGATCGAGTAACAAACATCCAAACTTTCACATTTGTAATATTTGTGATATATATATATATATATATATATATATATATATATATATATATATATATTCCGCAGCGCGGTACAGAGTATATTGTCTTGCCATTTAATTGTCCCTCAGAGGGGCTCACAGTCTAATCCCTACTATAGTCATATGTCTATATATGAATAGAATGGAGCGCTCCATAATGTAAAACCAGATCACCCTGACGATGGCAGGGATGCCGAAACGCGTCATCACGCTAGAGGCACGAGACGAGCGAGGACACGCCCCCCCATTGGTGAGAGGACTTTCCCCAAGAACGGACGCTTTTGCTGCTGGCCACAGCCTGGCGGTGCCCACACTTCTGGAGGGAGGACGTGTCCATCTGCTGTGTATATGCGACATTTTAACTGCTATTTTGTAAGTAGAACTTTAATTTGCGTACATTAAACTTTTAAGGTTTTACACTATGGAGCGCTCCATTCATCTTTTTTAGATCCTTGCTTGCTTTACCCCACTAAGAGAGCGGCTCCAATAACCTGAACCACTATAGTGAAGCAGTGTCACCTACTTTTAGAGGCGCTAGACGATCAATATACTCCTATATATTTATTGTGTTGCATATACATCGTAGTCTAGGGTCAAGGGTAACTGCATACTGCATATCCATTGCACACATCGCCTCTTGCTTATGCATCCTGTGACTGCCCTTCTAAGTACATATTATAACGCGGCTGCACGCATTGCCACTTGCTTCTGTATCTCACTTTCTTTGCTTGTTGGAAGACTGCGATCGCGACTGTCCATCTAAACATTCTCATCATATATAATTGAATGCAGTGACTGTAGAAGCTGCTCTGCTGAGGATGCAGATAATATTGTACCTATCTGGATCACATATTTATCCATTGTTGCCCTTTAGGCTGGGTTCACGTATGACATAGCATTTAAATCCTGCGCTTGAGTAATACGTTTTGAATACATTTTGCGTTTTGCTGTTGCGGTTCGCAAGTGCATTTTTGAGCGTTTCTAAGCGTTTTGCGTAAGCGTTTTATTGCGTTTGCGGTTCACTAATGAAAAACGCATATGCATTTTGTATGCGTTTTTTTTATTTATGCAAATCACTAGGAAAACAACAGGAAGTGGAAACACATCAGAGATTCTTTACTTTTTAAATAAAAAAAATGCAATAAAAAACGCATTAAAAACGCAATGCATATGTCACCATAGACTTTGATTGTGTGTGTTTTGGCAGCCAGTCTGCATATTATGCAACACTACAAGCGTCTGCAGAACGCCCACTGTAAATCGCAAGTGCAACGCTGGTCCTTCTGCGTCCCATACACCAACATTGCTGCATAAAACGCAGCGTTTCCCGCTCCTCAAGCGTTTCTGCCATGTGTGCGCCTGGCCTCATTCTAAGGCAGTGCAAAATTATGCAAATGTTACTGCAAGTTTATGCATCTTGAAAATGGACCAATCAAGTGTTTTCACTGCAGAATTTGATTATTCCATTTTACAAATACATTTGATAATAATTAGCATAATTCTCAATCATCTCAAGTTCAGCTGAACCTGACTTATGCACCCCATGACTTATGACTTATGCACCCCAAATGAAATGAATGCAGCCCAGACATGTCTCTGGGTTGGAGGTGATTGGGAGAAGATGCTTCGTAGGATGACCACAGGGGATGTTTTTAAATCTCTGTGTTTGTGACAGCGCCACTTATCCTTTTATCTCATCTATTTAGCTTCCGTGACCTCAGCCGCAGTCTGGTGCTATCTCAGTATTGCTAAGCAAGTTGCTCCAGTCTCTCTCCTGCCAGACAGTAAATCTTTCTCTTTTAGAATAGACACAGCTTGCCGATGCTCCAGGGACCTCCTATTGCCGGCATCTTCCATGCTGCCCATTTTGTTAAGCAATTTGGCTGCCGGTAGTTTGTGAGAACTCCGAGGACTGACCTTGTGAATGGCCCATCTGTGTTTAGAGAGTGCGTTGCCCATCCCTGCCTGCTGCTCTCTGCTTCAAATAGCTTCTTCTGTAAATAGGAGAGTATCTATCTATCTATCTATCTATCTATCTATCTATCTATCTATCACTCAATATCTATTTATCTGTCCTGTATGTCTGCTCGAAGCAGGAAAAAAGGGGGCAGGAGCGGGTAAAAACGCTGCCGCCAAAGGCGCCTATAATATGCCACATTTTGCGGCATGATAATGCAAAAATGATGTCAAATTTGATTTCCAAATGAAAATTCCATTGAAAATAAGTTTTTGTTATTGTTGGCGGAAAAATAGAAGAAACTCATACAAACTTTGTGCCGAGTGCCGATAGTGTTCTTGAAGCTGGACAATTTTTCTTTTTTGCCACTTCCAAAAATTTTGCGTTATAAACATGATTGCTAGTTTTCAGCACAGCTCCACAGGGCCTGGCTGAGGCAGAGACGTGAGAGGCTCCAGCCTCAGGGCGCAGTGTAGGAGAGGGCTCACAAGTCACTCAGCTATCATTCCCCTATTGTGTATGAAGTAGAGAGACATAAGAAAAGGGTATACATAGCAGTGACTGCAAGCCAGATAACTAGAGGTTAAGGTGTTGGGGGGAGTTGGGGGGTCCTGGCCGGCTTCTTAGTCCAATAGCAATCAGCACATGACGGCTGAGGTGGGAGGGATGGAGGGTCGCACTTTGGTGTCTCAGCCTTGGGTGCTGGAGGTCCTTATCCCAGCTCTGCAGCTCCATGAATTTCACCAAACATTATGATGTTGATTGAACTGTCATCCCATCGGAAAAAGGTATCTACAGAACCCAGCCAGGAAGGTACTTTCAATAAATCTACAGCAAAAACCACATATGTTAGACTTACAACTCCCAGAATTCTGTACATAAAATGTATTTTTTTCACTATAATATTCATTAAAGAGAAACTCCGACCAAGAATTAAACGTTATCCCAATCAGTAGCTGATACCCCCTTTTACATGAGAAATCTATTACGTTTCACAAACAGACCATCAGGGAGCACTGTATGACTGATATTGTGGTAAAACCCCTCCCACAAGAAACTCTGAGGACCGTGGTACTCCTCGCAGTTTCCTGTCTGTGAACCTTGTTGCATTGTGGGAAATATCTGTTTACAGCTGTTTCCACCTGCCAAAAAAGCATGCAGCAGCTATATCACATGCCAGCAGTAAAAATGTCACCATGTGATAAATGTCAGAATGTAAATCAGGGATTTCAAAGATTTTACAACGGGCAAACACTGACTAAATCATTTATACATAACTATTGTAAAAATGAAGTACTTTTTTTATTACATTATTTTCACTGGAGTTCCTCTTTAAATAAGGGGAGGCAGAATGAGGGCGATAAGCATGTTATTAACTTCTTCCATTGCTTTACGTCTTTAGTAGTCATTTCATCTTCCGCTTCTCTCGCTGTGTCTTATTATGCCGTGGATGTCCGTGGCCAGGTGGGATTGCTCGCTGTCTCCTGCGGTGCTGCCTCTGTACGGCACGAAAGACATATTGTAATCAGTTGTCACTCAAGGAGGTAATGACGGGACTGGACACCCCAGGCTGAATGCATTACCGCACAATGTTCCATTATTAAGCGGTTAACATGCACTTATACGTGCAGCCCTAACATTATACATAAATATTAACATTACCCGTGTTTTGATGAAAGCATAAAGACAAGGCTCAGTGGGGCTATTCTGTACCCCGGGATATCAGTGAGGATTTGCATTCATTCAGGCAGCCTGGGGAATGCTTGATAAGGTTGAAATTTAAGGCTAGGAATCGTTTCAGCACCCTGGACAGAGCAAATTCGTCTTCTGAGTGAAGAAAAGCAAAGGATGACGTTTCCTTTCAACTCCTTATGAGAAACGTGGCTGTTTTCAAGGAAAGTGACCTTTATGAAAAACAAAAATCATGGTGAAAAGTATCCCTTTGGTAATCTTATCACTGCAAGTTTGCAAGACTTTTGTCAAGAATAGGGATGGTCGGAAATGTCGATTACCGATTTCACGGATTTCCGATAGTTTTTTTTGGTAATTGTTTGCATTTTTTGATTGGTCAAATACTTCTGAGTTGACTTTGCATTCTCTGATTGGTCCAATGCTTCCGAGTCCTGTGATCGGGATAAAACTACCGAGTTGTGGTAATGCAGTATTTCTACAGAAATACGATTTCCGATCGGTTTCCGATATCCGAGTAGTTTTTTTTTTTGTCATTTTTTGCACGCAGGGACGTAACTAGACATCACTGGACCCCCTGCAAAACTTTGGATGCCCCCTCCCCCTGTGAAACTTTGGATGGGGCCCCCCACCCCCACCTCCCTTGCTTTCTGCACAGGAAAACTGAGTACCAATGTGTTTTCCAAATGCAGTTTACCCCTCGATCTACTTATACTTACCCGGGGCTTCCTCCAGCCCCTTGCAGCTGACAAGTTCCTAGTTGCAGCTCTGCTCCCAGTACATACATACACACACAGCTGTATTATGTTACTACATGAGAGCACATGCTATATGGAGGAACAACAATGACATGCTGAACATAACATATAGTATTCACTGTAACTTTGGCAAAACATTCAGAATGACACTGATTGATACTGATACTGATAGGATCTTGAACTCCGTATGACACAACAAGCTCTCAATGAGGCAGTGACAGTCAGACATCAATCTTACCCACTCCATTGTGTTGTAAAAATAATCAGAGGCCATAAGGTCACTAGCCTGTGTGTGATAAGAATCTAGGAATCTCTTCTGAGGAATTAAGGGCCAGTCTACAACTTTTTTTTTCAAAATGTGACTCCTTTGTTTGTAAGGTTGTACATTAAGTCATCAGAACTTTGCTGCATTGAGAGACAGATGTCTTTTACGAACCCTAGGGAGCAGGGACAGTGTACAAATTCCAAAGTGTGTATGAGTCCTTATCTGTGTGGTAGACACATGCAGTCAATATAACAATGGTGCGAGAGCAGAATACGTTTTTTCTCTCCGTGCCCTTAGCTGTCAGTCTCTTAAACTTTTCCCCCCACGGGCCCCCTGTGGCTTCTGAGCCCCCCTGCGGAGGCATCCCTTGCAGGGTCTATTGTTACGCCCCTGCTTCCAAATTGACTTTGCATTCTCTGATTGGTCCAATGCTTCCAAGTTCTGTGATCGGGCTAAAATTACCGAATTGCAGTAATGCAGTATTTCTGCAGAAATCCGATTTCCGAGTTTCGTTTTCCGATTGGAAATTCAGAGATTTCAATTCCGTGAAATCCGGATGAGCATCCCTAGTCATGAAATAGCTACAAATGCTATCTATAATACACCCTGATCTCACTTAACCCTGTAATGGAAGCAGATCTATCCCTGTCTTTCTCTCTGTCCCTCTTTCTGCCAACTGATTTTGCAAGACAGAATAAAAAGCCCCTCCCCTCCTACTCTCTTATTCTGCCCGACTACCTTAGGGTCCACTACTTGTATTTGGAAATCGGATGCTGCCATAGGCACCAATGTCAATTTCTTCAATTACTTCCCACAGCTGGTAACTTGGGTGCCAGAGCTAAGTAGGGACAGCAGGGATAGTGAGGATGGAGTATGACATCTTGCTATCTTTACCAGGGGGTGGAGGGGGCATCTAGCTACATACACATAAGGGCACATCTGGCTACCAGAACTGGTGTGGGGAGGGGGGGAGGAAGCATATGACTACCCAAACTAGGAGGTGCTCATTTGGCTACCTATACTGTGGGAAGGGGAGGGGGGGGGGGGCATTTGGCTACCTATACTTAAAGGGAACCAGAGACAAAGCACCCTCATGTATGTACCATATATATCAGTGGGGACATTAGATAAAACACCTACCTTGCTTTCTGTTTCATTCTGCACTGCACAGCTTGCTTCTAATCAGCCCTGATAAAATCCCTGACTGATCATTTAGTCTGGCTTTGCTCAGGAATATTTATAGCTCAGTCTGTGTTCTCTCATGTCTTTTCAAGTCCAAGCCTGCCCCCTACTGGCTCTGTTCAGGAATCATTATAGCTGAGTCATTATAGCAAAGCCAGACTGTATGCTCAGTCGGAGATTTTATCAGGTCTGCTAAGAAACAAGCTGTGCAGTGCAGAATGAAACAGAAAGCATGGTAGGTGTTTTCTCTAATGTTCCCACCGATCTATATGGTAAAATACATGAGGGTGCTTCGTCTCTGGTTCACTTTAAGGGCACATCTGGGGAGGGAGGGGTCATCTGGATGGATAATCTAGGTACTGGGGAGGGGACATCCAACTAGCTATTTTTTTTTCTGGAGGGGGGGTATCTTTCCACCTTCTATTAGGGGGACACCTGGCTACCTATACTGGGGGTGTAATTTGTGCCAAACCGTCCCCTGTCTACCACTGTGGAGGGTCTCCATCTCCAGAGAGGCCTCCCTCTATTAATATGTTCAGTGTTGCACTACATTTAAAGTTCAATAGTATATCATTTTCTTGGCAAGTATTTTTGCTGTTTTGCTCCGAAACAACGTAATTAGTCTCCCCAGCAGACCGTCCACCCCTTTGATTTCTGGGGGTAAGTAATGTCATCGTGTTTCTCTTGAAACGATGAAACGAGATGTCGAGATTTGGAGGCTGAGCTACTCACATTAAATTATATTATTTTTTTCCTGATGATTTGATCGTTATCTCCTTGTATCGCTGTGTGGGCAAGAGATCAGTAAAATTGCTCATTAATGCACCCACTCCAGAAGATCAGAGGCGTTACGAAAGATAAACAAGACAGACGCAGATTATGGCGGAATACGGAAAGGGAGTGTCACGTTTTATCTGCTGATATGGCCAAGCGGTTCCTGAATATATAAGAGATAACAGGAGACTCAAAAAGGAAACCGAAAGCCCACCATGGTGTTATACATTAAAGAGGAACTCCAGTGAAAATAATGTAACAAAAATGTGCTTCATTTATACAATAATTATGTATAAATGATTTAGTCAGTGTTTGTCCATTGTAAAATCTTTCCTCTCCCTGATTTACATTTTGACATTCATCACACGGTGACATTTTTACTGCTGGCAGGTAGGGATGGTCGGAAGTGTCAATTTCCGATTCTGCAGAAATTCCGATTTCCGCCAATGCCGATTACCGATTTCACGGATTTCCGATCGGTTTCCGATTTCCGAGTTCGGATTTCCGAGTAGTTTGATTTTGGGTTACATTCTCTGATTGGCCGAATACTTCCGAGTTGACTCTACATTCTCTGATCGTTTTCCGAAAGGGATAGGAGGCGCCCGTGTGGTGTATTAGGTGTCCTCTTTATACAAAGAGACGCCACTTGATAAAAGGTTAAGAAGGTTTATTTTAGCACGAGCTAAAATAAACCTTCTTAACCTTTTATCAAGTGGCGTCTCTTTGTATAAAGAGGACACCTAATACACCACACGGGCGCCTCCTATCCCTTTCGGAAAACGATCTTGTATTACCCCACTCGTGGGGTTCTTCGTGACCTACGAGAAGCGAAGCCTTTTTCTAAGGAGCAGCGACCAACGATTATAAAGACCGAGTGGGGCCGGGACTTCCCTACACGCCCATACAAGTGGTTGCCTTAAAGCAACCTACACTTGTGAGTATATTTATTCTTAATCTTAATTTCCTTATCTGAGGATAATACACCATAAGGGCTCCTGGTACCCTGCGGGTTTTTTCTTTTCTTTTCTCTACACTGACCAGATCTACATTCTCTGATTGGCCCAATGTTTCCGAGTCCTGTGATTGGGCTAAAATTACAGAGTTGTGGTAATGCAGTATTTCTACAGAAATCTGATTTCCGAGTTCCATTTTCCAATTTCCTAATTCCGATCGGAAATTTGGATTTCCGATCGGAACTCAGAAATTTCAATTCCGCGAAATCTGATTGAGCATCCCTACTGGCAGGTGATGTCTACGGAAAGAGAGGCTGCTTTTTGGCAGTTGTAAACAGCTGTTATTTCCCACAATGCAACAAGGCTCCCACAGTGTGATGTCAGAACCATGTTCCTGACATCACACTGTGGGAGGGGTTTCACCACAATATCAGTCATACAGCGTCCCCTGATGATCCGTTTGTGAAAAGGAATAGATTTCTCATGGGAAAGGGGGTATCAGCAACGGATTGGGATGAAGTTCAATTCTTGGTTACGGTTTCTCTTTAATTTGCAGGAGTAAAATCTTCAGAAATATTCGCATTTTCAACCAGCATTGAAAATTGTATGCGGACGTTTATGCGGACAATATCCGCAATAATCCGCATGGAAATTCGTATGCAGATGCTTATGCCCTTATGCGGAAAAATGTCTGCAATAATCTGCATGGAAATTCAATCTATGTGGACGCTTATGCCTTTATGCGGAAAAACGTCTGCAATAATCCGCAAGAAAATTTGTATGCAGACGCTTATGACCTTATGCGGAAAAAGGTCTGCATTAATGCGCAAGTAAAGCGAAAATGACGGGCATTAGGCGAAAATGAACGCAAAAAAATTGGATCGAAAATTCGCCTGTCGAAACGAAATTAGGCGAGAATTCGACAAAACAAATTTTTGCATTTTCGCTCATCACTGGATTAGACCTGACCCCACCCAGGTTAAGAAGTCGCTCCCTGTAGACAGAAAAAAAACCTCTTTCTGTAGCTGAAACCTAGCTTATTGGCTTATGGGCAAACTTCCACCCATAAGCGATGAAGGCACAACATCGTCCAGATCAATTTGTGAAGGAGAATCACATAGGATTGCTCTTGTAGTGTGTATGGGCCACTAGTCAATCAACTTTCAATCAACCACACTGTAGTTGATTGCCCAATAAAATCGATTGCTTAATCACTCTATGTAACATAGAATAATGAATGGTTACCTTTATCGGAGCAGCTATTTGCAGCCTGACCAAAAATGGGAGCATGTTAAATAGTGAGTACTGGGTGGAGGGTTATTAGTTGTTTTGAGGGAGGGTTATTAGTTTCCTGGGGTTGTGTAATTAGTTGCCCGGGGGAGGGTTATTAGTTGCCCGGAGGGAGGGTTATTAGTTTCCTGGGGTTGTGTAATTAGTTGCCCGGGGAGGGTTATTAGTTGCCCGGGGGAGGGTTATTAGTTCCTGGAGGAGGGTTATTAGTTGCCTGGGGAGGGTTATTAGTTGCCCGGAGGGAGGGTTATTAGTTTCTGAAGGGGAGAGTTATTAGTTGCCCGGAGGGAGGGTTATTAGTTGCTGGATGGGAGGGTTATTAGTTGCCCGGGGGAGGGTTATTAGTTTCTGAAGGGGAGAGTTATTAGTTGCCCAGGGGAAGGGTTATTAGTTGCCCAGGGATGAAGGGTTATTAGTTGCCCTGTGTGAGAGTAGAGCGAGGTTAGGTGAAATATTGACAAAAATTGCTTAAACTTCACTATTTCAGATAGGTTGTAGAATACCAGTAAATTTACCGATATCCTACTACCGCTATAAAATGCTGCCTTAACTGTATTTTTTTTCTAAATTGCACCCGCGCCCACATAAGTGTGCAGCATTGTATGCACCTTTAGAGCTCTCTGGATTACCTCTTTCAAAATCAACATTTTATTTTTGCTGGGTATTCACTGTATATGTGTGGGCCACATCACTTCTTGCTTTAATCAACTGAAAACAAGGATCAATAATTAATGAAACGAGTAACGCAGGGTGGTGTGCGGCCCGTCTATTCTTATCCCTGCCCGCCGGGGCACGGGTGGCGGTCCAAAGTTGGATGATAGAGAGAAAAGTGACATCACAATAGGCCTCCGACAACTCATCCCATCCCCCCTGGGATCTCTGGAGGACTTGTAATGCCTCCGAGCCTCAGACAGGATCAGCAGCATTTCACAAGATTCCCCGTCATCCTAGCCGGTATAATGAAGGCCCTTCTTGTGGTCATACATTATAAGTCATTTGGGATTCAATATGAAGCTCGCTAAATGTTTATATAATACGCTGGGCCTGATGTACCAGGACATCTCTAGAGATCTTTAAGCAGCTCCAGTGGGCGTTGCAATAAAGGCCTATGCTCATTTGGGCAGCATGGTGGCGTAGTGGTTAGAGCTCTCACCTTGCAGTGCTGGGTCCATGGTTTAAATGTCAGCCAGGGTACTATCAGCATGGAGGTTATATGCTCTCCCCGTATCTGTGTGTTTCCACTGGGTCATTCTAGTTTCCTCCCACATCCCGAAAAAACATACAGATAAGTTAATTGGCTTCCCCCTAAATTGGCCCTAGACTATGACACATACACTGCACAATATAGACATATGACTGGTGGGATAGTTAAAGAGACACTAAAGCGAAAAAAAATTTATGATATTATGATTTGTATGTGTAGTACAGCTAAGAAATAAAACATTAAGATCAGATACATCAGTCTAATTGTTTCCAGCACAGGAAGATTTAAGAAACTTCAGTTGTTATCTCTATACAAAAAAGCCATTAAGCTCTACGACTTTCAAAGTCGTGGAGAGGGCTGTGTTCTGACTTTTATTATCTCAACTGTTAGTTAATTTTTTACTTTTCCTCTGCCAGAGGAGAGGTCATTAGTTCACAGACTGCTCTGAAAGAATCATTTTGAATGCTGAGTGTTGTGTAATCTGCACATATTAGAGAATGATGCAATGTTAGAAAAACACTATATACCTGAAAATAAAAATATGAGAATATTTTCTTTGCTGCTAATCTTCTAGTAATTATTCATAGTACACAACCAATTCACTATATCATATATTTTTTTTTCGCTTCAGTGTCTCTTTAAGTGATGAGACAATATACTCTGTACAGCACTGGGAAAGCTATATAAATACTAAATAATAATTTGGGCACCAGTTGTTGGCGATAGTTAAAGAGAACCCATAACAAAAGAAATTGCCCTGGGGGGTACTCACCTCGGTAGGGGGAAGCCTCAGGATCCCAATGAGGCTCCCCCCTCCCCTGTAGCTGCTGCAGGCAATCCAGCGCTGGCTCCTCCAAAGTCTCCGGTAATCTAGGCTCAACAAGCCTGACAAGCTACATTTATTTACCTTCCCTGGCTCCAGCGGAGGTGCCGTTGTGGCTCTCAGCACGGAGATAGGCGGAAATAGTTGATCTCTGTCAGGTCTGCTCTACTATGCAGGCGCAGGAGACTTGTGCCTGGGCAGTAGAGCGGCCTGACAGCGATCGGCTATTTCCGCCTATCTCCGAGCGGAGAGCCTGCGCTGGAGCCGGGAAGGTAGATATTTACATCCCCACTGTTCGGAGGGGCACAGCAAGACCGCCATGGGACCGAGGAGGATGGGGGAAGCCTCGATCTGGAGGCTTCCCCCACCTGAGGTGAGTATACCCCAGGGGAACTTTTTTAGTTACAGGTTTTCTTTAAGTTGTTGGAGATTACTCATCCAAGAAATTTGAATGACTACTCCGATTACTGTAGAACCATTTATGATTAGGACAGGGAAAGATGCCGGGGAAGGGGGCGGGGTTTGCTTTGGGTGGGGCACTGGAGAGAAACCGCACCGCAGACAGGACTGCTTCTTCACATACATTTCAGAAACATCAACATCAACAAATACATTATTTCACAGCAGCTGACCAATAACACGTATTTCATAGATTTAATAAAGAAGTGAGTCTGAGCGGGATGCCGGCTCTTCAGCGCTGATAATTCTATGGACTGTCTGTCACAGAGTGTGTTTAGCTCCATCTGCGAGATGTGCGTCGAGGAACACCCCGGGGGGAGAGAGGCAGCTTCCATTTCCAGCACGCGTCCCCAAATCCCGGCAGCACTTTACCAGTACAGAGCAATATGCTGCTGCCACCTCCAGGAAGGTGATTAATCACTCTGGAAAAATGGACTGTCAGCTCCAGCGGCTGAGAGAGTCTGTAGTGATGCTTTGTACAGAGCTCAGACCTTCAATGCTTCTCAAGTAGCTGTCTGTAGAGGTTTTTTTAGCATAAAGTGTATCTGTGTGTTGTGCTGTGTGTGTGTGTGTGTGTGTGTGTGTGTGTGTGTGTGTGTGTGTGTGTGTGTGTGTGTGTGTGTGTGTGTGTGTGGTGTGTGTGTGTGTGTGTGTGCGTGTTTGTGTAAGTGTGAGAGTGTATGTGTGTTGTGCTGTGTGTGTGTGTATGTGTGTTTGTGTAAGTGTGAGAGTGTGTGTGTGCGTATGTGTGTTTGTGTAAGTGTGAGAGTGTATGTGTGTTGTGCTGTGTGTGTGTGTATGTGTGTTTGTGTAAGTGTGAGAGTGTGTGTGTGCGTATGTGTGTTTGTGTAAGTGTGAGAGTGTATGTGTGTTGTGCTGTGTGTGTGTGTATGTGTGTTTGTGTAAGTGTGAGAGTGTGTGTGTTGTGTTGTGTGTGCGTATGTGTGTTTGTGTAAGTGTGAGAGTGTATGTGTGTTGTGCTGTGTGTGTGTGTGTATGTGTGTTTGTGTAAGTATGAGAGTGTGTGTGTTGTGCTGTGTGTGTGTGTGTATGTGTGTTTGTGTAAGTGTGAGAGTGTGTGTGTTGTGTTGTGTGTGCGTATGTGTGTTTGTGTAAGTGTGAGAGTGTATGTGTGTTGTGCTGTGTGTGCGTATGTGTGTTTGTGTAAGTGTGAGAGTGTATGTGTGTTGTGCTGTGTGTGTGTATGTGTGTTTGTGTAAGTGTGAGCAGTGGCATAGCTAAGGAGCTATGGGCCCCGGTGCAAGTTTTACATGGGCCCCCCAAGCACTCTATACATAGCAATTGATATAGCGCATCAAAACCTGCCAAGGACAACCACAGTGACAGAGATGCAAGAAGGGGATGGGAAACAGTTTGTAAATGATTACCATTATTCAAAGCATCTATATAAGTGACTAGCTGATGGCCCGGTGTTGCCCAGGAATGTATTTGGCTGGTGTCGGCTCTGTCCACTTCTTCTAATCCAAAAGGTGCCCATACACGGTACAATAAAAATGTTTTGCCGTTTATTCAACCAAAACGATCAAATGAAAGTTTAAAAGAATCTTTTTTATCGATCAAGAAAAAATAATCGATTATCAATTTATTTCAAAAAAATCTTTATATTCAATCTTACGGAATATTCGAACAAAATTATCTAATCAAAAAAAAAATGAAAAAATTGTACCATGTATGGGCACCCTAACAACCAACCACTCAATGACCAAGTTTGTGAGCTTTGGCATCAATAATTTGTATATTCCCATAGAAATTAAACAAATCAGATTAGCGGTTTGTGACTCCACCCCTCTCCAGCATTTGAACCCCAGTCACCCAATGACCAACTGTAGCAGGTTTGGGACATCTGCTCTTAACAATGTAAAAATGGCAGCAATTTAAATATTCCCCTTGAAAATCAACAGGTGAATTTTGATTGGCTATTATAGGCTCCACCCACTTCTCTGAATATTAATCTCAGTTACACAGTGACCATCTGGGCAAAGTTTTAGAACCATGCCATTAACAGTGTAAGAATGGCTGCAGATAATATTTTCCCAGTGAAATATGTTTTTGGCTCCGCCCACTTTTTGGAACCTAGACCCACAGTCACTCAATGACCAAGTTTGTGAGCTTTTAGGTCCTTGGCATTAAAAAAACAAATGTGATTGGCTGTTTGTGGCTCCGACTTTTTTCAGAATTTGAACCCCAATGACCAACTGTACCAGGTTTGAGGCTTGTGTCATTAACAGGGTAAGAATGGCAGCAATTTTAATATTCCCCTTGAAAATCAACAGGTGAATATTGATTGGCTTTTTTAGGCTCCACCCACTTTTCTGAATATTAATCCCAGTCACCCAGTAACCAACTGTGCAAAGTTTGAGAACCCTGCCATTAACAGTGAATAAGGGCTGCAGTTTACATTTTCCCAGGGAAATCTTTTTTTCACTCCACCCAGTTTTTGTAACCTTGAGAAACAGTCAAGGCCATGACCAAGTTTGTGAGCTTACGGGTTCCTGGCATCAAAATTGTGTGAATGGAAGCAGTTTATCCTGCAAAGAAATCTGATTGGCTGTTTGTGTCTCTGCCCCTTTAGTGAATTTGAACCCCAGTCACCCAATGACTGACTGTAGCAGGTTTGAGGCCTCTGCCATTAACAGTGTAAGAAAGGCAGCAGTTTCAATATTATCCTTGATAATCAATAGGTGAATTTTGATTGGCTGTTGTAGGCTCCACCTACTTTTCTGAATATTAATCACATTCACCCAGTGACCAACTGTGTCAAGTTTGAGAACCCTGCCATTAACAGTGTAAGAATCGCTGCAGTTTATATTTTCCCATGTAAAAAGTTGTTTCTAACCTTGACATACAGTCACTCAATGACCAAGTTTATGAGCTGTGGGGTCCTTGTAGAGTTGAGCCGAAATTTTTCGTAATTTCGCATTACTATAATTACGCATGCGAAATTTGCGATTACGATGCGAAATTACGGTAGCGTAATTGCCATTAAAATCGTAATTGAAAATACCGTAAGTGTAATTTTCAACGCGTAATTTCGTGTTTCGTTCATGCCGTAATTTCGCATTAAACCCTACCGTAATTTCGCGTTAAACCGTAACGCTCCGTATAATGTAAAAAAGCCGCCGACTTTAAGGGTTAATAGCAAAGCCCCCTTAAATGCCAAGGTCCTCAAATTTGGAGAATATATTAAGGAGATCAGAAGGAATAAGAGGAAAAAATTTTTTTTCAAAAAGACCTTATAGTTTTTGAGAAAATCGATGTTAAAGTTTCAAAGGAAAAATGTAAACATTTAAAAACCCGCCGACTTTAACGGTTAATAGCAAAGCCTGATTAAAGTTTAGGAACACCAAATTCCCAGGGTATATTAAGGGGATCAGTGGGAATAAGAGGAAACATTTTTTTTCAAAAAGACCTTATAGTTTTTGAGAAAATCGATTTTTAAGTTTCAAGGGCGAAAATGTCTTTTAAATGCGGAAAATGTCAGGTTTTTTTGCACATGTAACAATAGTGTATTATTTTCATAGATTCCCCCAAGTGGGAAGAGTTTTACTTGCTTCGTTCTGAGTGTGGGAAATATAAAAAAAAACGACGTGGGGTCCCCCCTCCCAGACCTCTTTAACCCCTTGTCCCCCATGCAGGCTGGGATAGCCAGAATGCGGAGCACCGGCCGCGTGGGGCTCCGCACCCTGACTATACCAGCCCGCATGGTCCATGGATTGGGGGGTCTCGGAAGGGGAGGGGCAGCCAAGCTTTCCCCTCCCCCTCCGAGCCCTTGTCCAATCCAAGGACAAGGGGTTCTTCTCCACCTCCGATGGGCGGTGGAGGTGGAGGCCGCGATTTCCTGGGGGGGGGGGGGGGGGTTCATGGTGGCATCTGGGAGTCCCCTTTAACCACTTGCCGACCGCCTACTTCATATTGGCGGCGGCAAAGTGGCAGCCCCAGGACCACGTAACGCAGATTGGCGTCAGGTCCTGGGGCACTCTCTGGCCGGGGATCGCGCGCTGGGATGCGCGCGCATCCACCGGCAATAGGCTCCGCCCACCCGCGACGTCAACCCGCCGGCCAATCGGAAGCGCCGGCGGGTTGTTAACCCCGCGATCGCCGCTACAAAGTGTATAATACACTTTGTAATGTATACAAAGTGTATTATACAGGCTGCCTCCTGCCCTGGTGGTCCCAGTGTCCGAGGGACCACCAGGGCAGGCTGCAGCCACCCTAGTCTGCACCCAAACACACTGATCTGCCCCCCCCCTGCCCCCTGATCGCCCACAGTACCCCTCAGACCCCCCCCTGCCCACCCCCCAGACCACCATTTGCACACAATCACCCCCCTAATCACCAATCAATCACTCCCTGTCACTATCTGTCAACGCTATTTTTTTTTTTAGTCCCTAAACTGCCCCCTGCTCCCTCCTGATCACCCCCCCACCCCTCAGATTCTCCCCAGACCCCCCCAGACCCTCCCCCCCCTGTGTACTGTATGCATCTATCCCCCCTGATCAACTGTCAATCACCTGTCAATCACCTGTCAATCACCCCCTGTCACTGCCACCCATCAATCAGCCCCTAACCTGCCCCTTGCGGGCAATCTGATCACCCACCCACACCAATAGATCGCCCGCAGATCCGACATCAGATCACCTCCCAAATCCATCGTTTACATCTATTCTCTCCTCTAAACACCCACTAATTACCCATCAATCACCCATCAATCACCCCCTATCACCACCTGTCACTGTTACCCATCAGATTAGACCCTGCGGGCACCCAATCGCCCGCCCACACACTCAGATTGCCCTCAACCCCCCCCCCCTTATCGATTCGCCAGTGCATTATTTACATCCGTTCTTCCCTGTAATAACCCACTGATCACCTGTCAATCACCCCCCGTCACTGCCACCCATCAATCACCCCCTGTCACTGCCACCCATCAATCAGCCCCTAACCTGCCCCTTGCGGGCAATCTGATCACCCACCCACACCAATAGATCGCCCGCAGATCCGACATCAGATCACCTCCCAAATCCATCGTTTACATCTATTCTCTCCTCTAAACACCCACTAATTACCCATCAATCACCCCCTATCACCACCTGTCACTGTTACCCATCAGATTAGACCCTTGCGGGCACCCAATCGCCCGCCCACACGCTCAGATTGCCCTCAAACCCCCCCTTATCGATTCGCCAGTGCATTATTTACATCCGTTCTTCCCTGTAATAACCCACTGATCACCTGTCAATCACCCCCTGTCACTGCCACCCATCAATCACCCCCTGTCACTGCCACCCATCAATCAGCCCCTAACCTGCCCCTTGTGGGCAATCTGATCACCCACCCACACCAATAGATCGCCCGCAGATCCGACATCAGATCACCTCCCAAGCTCAGTGTTTACATCTATTCTCTCCTCTAAACACCCACTAATTACCCATCAATCACCCCCTATCACCACCTGTCACTGTTACCCATCAGATTAGACCCTAATCTGCCCCTTGCGGGCACCCAATCACCCGCCCACACCTCAGAACGCCCTCAGACCCCAGCCCTGATCACCTCGCTAGTGCATTGCTTGCATCTTTTTCCCCCCTCTAATCACACCTTGAGACACCCATAAATCACCTCCTGTCACCCCCTAGCACACCTACCCATCAGATCAGGCCCTAATTTGCCCCGTGTGGGCTCCTGATCACTCGGCCAAACCCTCAGATCCCCCTCAGACCCCCTTCCGATCACCTCCCCAGTGCATTGATTGCATCTATTTTCCCCTCTAACCGCCCCCTGAGACACCCATCAATCACCTCCTGTCACCCCCCTAGCACTCCTATCCATCAGATCAGGCCCAATACATCCTGTCATCTAAGAGGCCACCCTGCTTATGACCGTTTCCACAAAATTTGCCCTCTCATAGACCACCTGTCATCAAAATTTGCAGATGCTTATACCCCTGAACAGTCATTTTGAGAAATTTGGTTTCCAGACTACTCACAGTTTTGGGCCCGTAAAATGCCAGGGCAGTATAGGAACCCCACAAGTGACCCCATTTTAGAAAGAAGACACCCCAAGGTATTCTGTTAGGTGTATGATGAGTTCATAGAAGATTTTTTTTTTGTCAAAAGTTAGCGGAAATTGGATTTTTATTGTTTTTTTCACAAAGTGTCATTTTTCACTAACTTGTGACAAAAAATAAAATCTTCTATGAACTCACCATACCCCTAACGGAATACCTTGGGGTGTCGTCTTTCTAAAATGGGGTCACTTGTGGGGTTCCTATACTGCCCTGGCATTTTAGGGGCCCTAAACCGTGGGGAGTAGTCTAGAAAACAAATGCCTCAAAATGACCTGTGAATAGGACGTTGGGCCCCTTAGCGCACCTAGGCTGCAAAAAAGTGTCACACATGTAGTATCGCCATACTCAGGAGAAGTAGTATAATGTGTTTTGTGGTGTATTTTTACACATACCCATGCTGGGTGGGAGAAATCTCTCTGTAAATGGACAATTGTGTGTAAAAAAAAATCAAAAATGTGTCATTTACAGAGATATTTCTCCCACCCAGCATGGTTATATGTAAAAATACACCACAAAACACATTATACTACTTCTTCTGAGTACGGCGATACCACGTGTGACACTTTTTTTGCAGCCTAACTGTGCTAAGGGGCCCAAAGTCCAATGAGTACCTTTAGGATTTCACAGGTCATTTTGAGACATTTGGGTTCAAGACGACTACTCACGGTTTAGGGCCCCTAAAATGCCAGGGCAGTATTGGAACCCCACAAATGACCCCATTCTAGAAAGAAGACACCCCAAGGTATTCCGTTAGGAGTATGGTGAGTTCATAGAAGATTTTATTTTTTGTCACAAGTTAGCGGAAATTGATATGTATTGTTTTTTTTTTTCACAAAGTGTCATTTTCCGCTAACTTGTGACAAAAAAAAAATCTTCTATGAACTCACCATACCCCTAACGGAATACCTTGGGGTGTCTTCATTCTAAAATGGGGTCACTTGTGGGGTTCCTATACTGCCCTGGCATTTTAGGGGCCCTAAACCGTGAGGAGTAGTCTAGAATCCAAATGCCTCAAAATGACCTGTGAATAGGACGTTAGGCCCCTTAGCGCACCTAGGTTGCAAAAAAGTGTCACACATGTGGTATCGCTGTACTCAGAAGAAGTAGTATAATGTGTTTTGAGGTGTATTTTTATACATACCCATGCTGGGTGGGAGAAATCTCTCTGTAAATGGACAATTGTGTGTAAAAAAAATCAAATAATTGTCATTTACAGAGATATTTCTCCCACCTAGCATCTGTATGTGTAAAAATACACCCCAAAACACATTATACTACTTCTCCTGAGTACGGCGGTACCAAATGTGTGGCACTTTCTTGCACCCTAAGTGCGCTAAGGGGCCCAAAGTCCAATGAGTACCTTTAGGATTTCACAGGTCATTTTGCGACATTTGGTTTCAAGACTACTCCTCACGGTTTAGGGCCCCTAAAATGCCAGGGCAGTATAGGAACCCCACAAATGACCCCATTTTAGAAAGAAGACACCCCAAGGTATTCCGTTAGGAGTATGGTGAGTTCATAGAAGATTTTATTTTTGTCACAAGTTAGCAGAAAATGACACTTTGTGAAAAAAAACAATTAAAATCAATTTCCGCTAACTTGTGACAAAAAAAAAAAAATCTTCTATGAACTCACCATCCTCCTAATGGAATACCTTGGGGTGTCTTCTTTCTAAAATGGGGTAATTTGTGGGATTCCTATACTGTCCTGGCATTTTAGGGGCCCTAAACCGTGAGGAGCAGTCTTGAAACGAAATTTCTCAAAATGACCTGTGAAATCCTAAAGGTACTCATTGGACTTTGGGCCCCTTAGCGCAGTTAGGGTGCAAAAAAGTGCCACACATGTGGTATCGCCGTACTCAGGAGAAGTAGTATAATGTGTTTTGGGGTGTATTTTTCCACATACCCATGCTGAGTGGGAGAAATATCTCTATAAATTGACAATTGTGTGTTAAAAAAAGAAAACAATTGTCATTTACGGAGATATTTCTCCCACCCAGCATGGGTATGTGTAAAAATACACCCCAAAACACATTATACTACTTCTCCTGAGTACGGCAATACCACGTGTGTGGCACTTTTTTGCAGCCTAACTGCGCTAAGGGGCCCAAAGTCCAATGAGCATCTTTAGGCTTTACAGGGGTGCTTACAATTAGGCACCCCCCAAAATGCCAGGACAGTGAACACACCCCACAAATGACCCCATTTTGGTAAGTAGACACTTCAAGGTATTCAGAGAGTAGCATAGTGAGTCCGTGGCAGATTTCATTTTTTTTTGTCGCAAGTTAGAAGAAATGGAAACTTTTTTTTTTTTTTTTTTTTTTTTACAAAGTGTCATTTTCCGCTAACTTGTGACAAAAAATAAAATCTTCTATGAACTCACCATGCCTCTCACTGAATACTTTGGGATGTCTTCTTTCCAAAATGGGGTCATTTGGGGGGGATTTGTACTATCCTGGAATTTTAGCCCCTCATGAAACCTGACAGGTGCGCAGAAAAGTCAGAGATGCTTGAAAATGGGAAAATTCACTTTTGGCACCATAGTTTGTAAACGCTATAAATTTTACCCAATCCAATAAATATACACTGAATGGGGTTTTTTTTATCAAAGACATGTAGCAGAATAACTTTCGCGCTCAAATGTATAGGAAATTTTACTTTATTTGAAAAATGTCAGCACAGAAAGTTAAAAAAGTCATTTTTTTGACAAAATTCATGTCTTTTTTGATGAATATAATAAAAACTAAAACTCGCAGCAGCAATCAAATAGCACCAAAAGAAAGCTGTATTAGTGACAAGAAAAGGAGGTAGAATTCATTTAGGTGGTAGGTTGTATGACTGAGCAATAAACCGTGAAAGCTGCAGTGGTCCGAATGGAAAAAAAGGCTCTGGTCCTTAAGGGGTTTTATGACTGCAGTCCTTAAGTGGTTAAAAAGGGGTCCCCCAGATGCCCACCCCCCCTCCCAGGAGAAATGAGTATAGAGGTACTTGTACCCCTTACCCATTTCCTTTAAGAGTTAAAAGTAAATAAGCACACAAACACTTAGAAAAAGTATTTTAATTGAACAAAAAACATAACCACGAAAAAAGTCCTTTAATATTCTTAATTAACCATTAATACTTACCTGTCCCTTTAAATAAATGATCCCTCGAAATAGCCTCGGAAATGTTCTATCAGTTACAATGTAACAAAGTTATTTACAATGTAACAACTTTGTTACATTGTAACTACGCCGCACCCGACGTCACTCGCTGCTCAGCCGCCGCATACGCGTCTGCGCTGCACAGACCCAACAGAGCTCTGAGCTATATAGCTCAGAGCTCTCTAAGCATCTTTGAATTTGGGCTCCAAGGAGCCCCATTGGTCCTTAGCAGACCAATGGGGTTCCTTCTGATTTGAAGGAACCCCATTGGTCTGCTAAGGACCAATGGGGCTCCTTGGAGCCCAAATTCAAAGATGCTTAGAGAGCTCTGAGCTATATAGCTCAGAGCTCTGTCGGGTCTGTGCAGCGCAGACGCGTATGCGGCGGCTGAGCGGCGAGTGACGTCGGGTGCGGCGTAGTTACAATGTAACAAAGTTGTTACATTGTAAATAACTTTGTTACATTGTAACTGATAGAACATTTCCGAGGCTATTTCGAGGGATCATTTATTTAAAGGGACAGGTAAGTATTAATGGTTAATTAAGAATATTAAAGGACTTTTTTCGTGGTTATGTTTTTTGTTCAATTAAAATACTTTTTCTAAGTGTTTGTGTGTTTATTTACTTTTAACTCTTAAAGGAAATGGGTAAGGGGTACAAGTACCTCTATACTCATTTCTCCTGGGAGGGGGGGTGGGCATCTGGGGGACCCCTTTTTAAAGGGGACTCCCAGATTCCACCATGAACCCCCCCCCCCCCCCCCCCCGGAAATCGCGGGCCTCCAACCTCCACCACCCATCAGAGGTGGAGAAGAGCCCCTTGTCCTTGGATTGGACAAGGGCTCGGAGGGGGAGTGGAAAGCTTGGCTGCCCCTCCCCTTCCAAGACCCCCCAATCCATGGACCATGCGGGCTGGTATAGTCAGGGTGCGGAGCCCCACGCGGCCGGTGCTCCGCATTCTGGCTATCCCAGCCTGCATGGGGGACAAGGGGTTAAAGAGGTCTGGGAGGGGGGACCCCACGTCGTTTTTTTTTATATTTCCCACACTCAGAACGAAGTAAGTAAAACTCTTCCCACTTGGGGGAATCTATGAAAATAATACACTATTGTTACCTGTGCAAAAAAAACTGACATTTTCCGCATTTAAAAGACATTTTTGCCCTTGAAACTTAAAAATCGATTTTCTCAAAAACTATAAGGTCTTTTTGAAAAAAAATGTTTTCCTCTTATTCCCACTGATCCCCTTAATATACCCTAGGAATTTGGTGTTCCTAAACTTTAAGCAGGCTTTGCTATTAACCGTTAAAGTCGGCGGGTTTTTAAATGTATACATTTTTACTTTGAAACTTTAACATCGATTTTCTCAAAAACTATAAGGTCTTTTTGTAAAAAAAAAATTCCTCTTATTCCTTCTGATCTCCTTAATATATTCTCCAAATTTGAGGCTCTTAGCATTTAAGGGGGCTTTGCTATTAACCCTTAAAGTCGGCGGCTTTTTTATATTATACGGAGCGTTACGGTTTAACGCGAAATTACGGTAGCATTTAATGCAAAATTACGGCATGAACAAATACCCATTGTAATGCGAAAATTACGCGAAAATTACACGAAAATTATGCTTACGTGAAATTTCGCGAAATCCTTCTTCATTACGATTATGTACTTACGGCCATAATCGTAATTACACTAATTACGCAAAATTTCGCGAAATCGTAATTACGTCATTACGCTCATCTCTAGGTCCTTGGCATCAATAATTTGCATTTTTCCATTGAAATTAAACAAATCTGGTTGGCTGTTTGTAGCTCGCTCCCTTTTCAGAATTTAAATCCCAGTCTCCCAGTGACTGACTGTACCAGATTTAAGGCCTCTGCCATTACGAGTGTAAGAATTGTGGCAATGTAAATGTTCCCCTTGAAAATCAATAGGTGAATTTTGATTGGCTGTTGTAGGCTCCACCCACTTTCCTGAATATTAGTCCCAGTCATCCAGTGACCACCTGTGTCAAGTTTGAGATGCCAATGACAGAATGGCTGAAATCAAACTAACAAATCTTTTTGGCTGTTTGTGGCTCCACCCCTTTAGTGAATTTAGACCCCAGTCACCCAATGAATGACTGTATCAGCTTTGAGGCCTCTGCCATTAACAGTGTAAGAATGGTAGCAATATAAATGTTCCCGTTGAAAAATCAATAGGTGAATTTTGATTGGTTGTTGTAGGCTCCATCCACTTTCTAAATTAATCCCAGTCATTCAGTGGCCCACTGTGTCAAGTTTGGGGACCCTGCCATTAACAGTGTAAGAATGGTTGCAGTTTATATTTTCCCATGTAAAAAATGTAGTTGTTGGTGCCGCCCCCTTTTTCTAACCTTGACATTCCATTGAAATTAAACAAATCTGATTGGCTGTTTGTGGCTCCGTCTCCTTTCTAAATGTGAACCCCAGTCATCCAGTGACCAAGTGTGTTAAGTTTGAGAGCCCTGCCAATAACAGAATGGCTGAAATCAATCTAACAGATCTGATTGGCTTTAGTGAATTTGGACCTCAGTCGAATGACTGACTGTTTCAGGTTTGAGACCTCTTGTCATTAACAGTGTAAGAATGGTAGCAATGTAGATATTACCCTTGAAAATCAACAGGTGAATTTTGATTACCTGTTTAGGCTCCACCCATTTTACTGAATATTAAACCCAGTGACCAACTGTGCAAAGTTTGAGAACCCTACCCTAAACAATGTAAGATTGGCTGCAGTTTATATTTAACCAGTGAAATTTGTATTTGGCTCCTCCCACTTTTTGTAACCTGTACGCACAGTCACTCAATGACCAAGTTTGTGATCTTTCAGGTTTCTGGCATCAAAAATGTGTGAATGGAAGCAGTTTATCCAGGAAGGAAATCTGATTGGCTGTTTGTGGCCCCGCCCCTGTAGTGTGCTGTGTGTGTGCGTGTGTTGTGCTGTGTGTGTTTGTGTAAGAGTAAGAGTGTGTGTGTGTGTGTTGTGCTGTGTGTGTGTGTGTGTGTGTGTGTGTGTGTGTGTGTGTGTGTGTGTGTGTGTGTGTGCGCGCTCAAGTGTCTGTGCAGTGCCGGTTCCAGACTTTTTGCCACATGAAGCAATACATTGTAACCCCCTCTCCAACGTGTGTGCAAAGCCACACCATATGTGCAAAACAGTCACTCACTTGCACTGTGCTTACCTCCCTCTGCTTCCTCCAAGACAGCTCCACCCCCTTGCTGGTGCGCAGCATCTGATCCTCAGGATGCCGGGCATGTGCTGCATCAGCACCGTATCACTCACCTGCTCTCAGCAGATTAGCGATGGGATCACCAGCCACTCATGAAGTTCTGCTTCCTCTCTGACTACAGCAGCACCTCATGTGACCCGGCAGCACGGAACAGGTCACATGATGCACCGCTAGTATCTTACTTTTTTGGTTTAAAATACCTACTGGTTTAAATATGTCCAGAGGGATCCAGTGCAGGATAAGTATGGTGGGTGAAGGTGCAGGAAGCCTCTGGACTACCCAAAGTTCCCACTAGTGTAGTAAGTATCCATCTTTTATTTTCACTTTATGGTTGCTTTAAAGTACAGCAAGAAATAAGGCAACACAAATGTCTCCAGAAATATTTCATTCTGAGAACACTGATCCTCCTTCACTTCTCTTGGCCACACCATGTGACCCTCCACCGTCTGGAGAAGAAGCCGTGACAAGAGACTTGTGAAATCTCCGGACATGAAAGGCGGCCGTGGCTCTCTGCTCAGGCCACAACACAAGGATGAGTTCAAACGATGAAGCAGAACATTCTTCTGCGCTCCGAGGTGTGAGAAACGTTTGTGGAGAAGAAGAACGTGTTGTTTCCATCTTGTCTAGACTTTTATATTTGATTATGGTTCTCTCTGTGGAGATCGGAGCCTCGGCAAACAATAAGAGGGTGACAACAAGCGTGTGGAAGAGAGGAATCACAAAATAACCATATACAGTACAATGTCTTTCAAGAAGTTCTCTATTTCTATGATAAAAAGACTGGTGGATATGGGGAAGACTCGTATGGAAACACAATGGATGAGAGGAGGTCAGATGTGCTGCAAAATATGTCCAGCTGCACAACGATAAATCGTAAGCTGTATGAGTGTAGAATAAAGGCTCTGTAATGTTAAAGTGCACCCCAGCGAGCCTCATGTACAAAAATAAATACTTGCCTAAGAAAAGGGAATCCTCTGGAACCTATAGAGCTGGGCTTCCTCTGTAACTTTACTTATAATATGCTTTGTAATTTGAGTTTCGGCTAAACACTAACTGCAGTTTACAATAGTATGCCTGATGTGGCTGCAGTTTTTGGGTAGGATGCTATAATGTGCAGAAACGACCAACTCCTGCAACTTTCAGCACAACAGTTGTGTGGTACAGCTTGTGGTAAGTACATATAAATGGTTCAAAAAAAAGGGGTGAGATAGAAAAAGGTGGGTATGACCCGATTGAGCACAAATCACATACAATTAGTTACTGTAATAACCTATTCAACTTTATTAATCCAAATCTATAGAACAATAAAACACATCAATTAAAAATGTGCCCACCCCGCACCCCCAAGCAGGCCTCCCGCCCCGACCTCAAACCCCTGCCACTACCCCACAGATCCCCTAAAGAGATGGTGTAAACACTAACTATAAATTGTATTATCATATGGGTCTATGTCATTGAAAAAATTACTGGACGTCCAGTTAACCCAAATTGAGTCAAGAAATTATGTGGATATGAACCGCAGCCGGTGCAGAAATTGGTTAGTAGCATGCAGCCAGTCTTTAAATGAGGAACCAGCAAATTACTGCAGCCGGCACAAAAAATGGTTAGTTGCATACAGCCAGTCTTAGAGTGGATGATAAGCAGATTAATGCAAGCAAGGGGATTTTCCAGCCGGGAAAAAGCAAGACAGTCACATAAAATTAATTCAATCTCAGAACATAATCTCCAGAGATATCAGGCATTGGATAGACAAGCTCAGGCACATTGAAGCAAGCTGGTTGGTACCACACTGAAGCACATGCAGGATTCAGGCCAAGTGATATAGCTGTCACAAATCAAGCTGCAAGTTCACCAAAAGGCTCAGTGTCATCGGTTAAACTCCACTTTCTTGTATAATGACTTTGAGAAGCAGTCCACATACATAAACAAAAGCCATGCCCGTGGGGCTGCTTACGTGTCCACAATGGATATCCTGGAGTACCGTGTTGCTAAATATGATGTCCTCCGAGATCAATGCCTGTATTGAATAAGTGTCCGGATAGTTGTCCGGGTAAGCAAGGTTTCTATCCGTATGGAGATTGATTCCTGTATGGCTGAGACACCGGACTGGCTGTAGAGAAGGCAGAGGCTTCTATCCGTACGGGGAAGGAGACAGCATGGAGGCCGGGACACTGCACATGCGTCCTCGACCGGTTTCGCCGGACTTCCGGCTTCCACTGGAGGTTTGCAACAGATTCCATGTTCCTCCGTGGGGATCTTAACCCCCCGCCGGCCCGACGTCATCGCCAGGCTGGCCCCGCCCACCCCCACAAGCGGCCAATGCCGGGCAGGTGGGCGGGGCAGGCAGACACGGCGGCCGGTCGCCTTAGCAACCCGCCGGCGCGACCGCCAAACCCCGCCCACCCGCCCGAAAGTCGCACACGGGGCGGGCAGGGCGGATGGACACGGCGGCAGGGGGCAGCCGGGCCAAAGGCAACCGCACACCCCCCGAGCACCGCGCCCACCGAGCCCCAACCACACCAGGCGACACCGCCAGAGGGGGCGGGCGGAGCCGGACCAAACCACAACCCAGGCCGGAGAGGGAAACCAAAACCCCACCCAGGTATCTTAACCAAAAATATGTATTCAAATCAGGATTTCAACTCGAGATGAAATTCATATATTAATTATAAGAAGCAAGACGTTAATGGTAAGCCATAATATATAAATGCAGAAAACAAGAGGGGGGCAACCATAATGGGGCCCCACATAGTGTGGATGCCTCAAGCATCCTCAATAAGAGAAATTTCACCTTATAAAGCTAGTGTTCAGCAATGGGTATAGGGAGGACCACCCCCCCACACGGACTGAGGAGGAGACACAAGCGACCAGGGAGAGTAGTTTTAAGAGGTGGGCACAGGGACCTCAAACAGGCAAAAAGGAAGTGTAACTGGTATTTTCATTCAAACCTGGGGGTGATGTCGCCCCCAGGTCAAAAATCCACCTTGATTCTCGCTGTAACAAAAGTCTATCCATGTCCCCACCTCGTTGAGATGCATGAATACGGTCCAAGCCAACAAAACGCATCTGAGCTGGATTGCCAGCATGCATGGTTTTGAAATGCCTGGCCACCGGGGTGAGATTGGACGTGCTCTTACTCCTTATGTTAGTAACATGATCAGAGATCCTGGCACGTAGCTCTCGTTTAGTTTTACCTATGTAAAAGGCACCACATGCTCATAGTAACAAATAAACTACTAAAATGGTATTACAATTTACATAGTGAGCAAGTGTCCAATCTCTACCGTCCGGTAGCCTGACATTCCGACCCACCTGCACGTACCTACACATGGTACAACCACCACATGTGTATGTGCCCACAAATTTACAATGTTTAGATGTTACTGAAGGATTTACAAAATGGCTACTGACCAACTTGTCTCTAAGAGAGGGTGACCGTCGAAACGAAAAAAAGAGGTCTCTCAGGAACACATCTACTGAGCTTCGTATCATTGGTAAGAATATGCCAATGTTTATTGATTATGTGACTGATTTGTCGATGCTGGGCCGAGTATCTGGTGCAAAAGCGCACTGCATCCCCACCATCTCGTGTCCCCCGATATTTATTCAAAAGAAGGGATGTGCGGTCACTCGCATCAGCCCTCTTGAATGCCCTCCTTAGCGTCCCCTCGGGATAACCCCTCTCTTTAAATCTGTTCCTCAAAGCTTTAGCCTCTGACCTGAAGGTCGAGTCATCTGAGCAATTTCGCCTTACCCGAAGGTATTGGCCCATTGGTATCCCCCTCACCGTATGGGACGGGTGGAAGCTGTCTGCCCTTAAAAGGGAGTTGGTAGCAGTATCCTTTCTATTAGGGATGGGACGAATCCACAATTTCTTCGAATCCGAATCCGGATCCGAATCTAAAAAGGTTCTCGAATATCTCGAACCTTTCGAATCCCGAATCTAACGAATCCTGCACATAAGAATTGTGCGATCCATGGAATAGTTGCCCGCACTATAGGTAGCTAGGTAAAGGTGTCTTCAGTATAGCAAGCAAGGTATAGGGGCCTTCACTATAGGTTGCAAGGTATAGGGACCTTCAGTATAGGCAGCAGGGTATAGGGGCCTTCAGTATAGGTTGCAGGGTATAGTGGCCTTCAGTATAGGCAGCAGAGTATAGGGGTCTTCAGTATAGGCAGCAGGGTATAGTGGCCTTCAGTATAGTCAGCAGGGTATAGGGGTCTTCAGTATAGGCAGCAGGGTATAGGGGCCTTTAGTATAGGTAGCAGAGTATAGGGGGCTTCATTATAGGCAGCCGGGTATAGTGGCCTTCAGTATAGTCAGCAGGGTATAGGGGTCTTCAGTATAGGCAGCAGGGTATAGGGGCCTTCAGTATAGGTAGCAGAGTATAGGGGTCTTCAGTATAGGCAGCAGGGTAAAGGGGTCTTCAGTATAGGCAGCAGGGTATAGGGGCCTTCAGTATAGGTAGCAGAGTATAGGGGGCTTCAGTATAGGTAGCAGAGTATAGGGGTCTTCAGTATAGGCAGCAGGATATAGGGACCTTCAGTATAGGTAGCAGAGTATAGGGGGCTTCAGTATAGGTAGCACAGTATAGGGGGCTTCAGTATATGTAGCAGGGTATAGGAGCCTTCAGTATAGGTAGCAAGCTATAGGGGGGGCTTCAGTATAGGTAACAGGCTATGGGGGGCTTCAGTATAGGTAGCAGGCTATGGAGGTGCTTCAGTATAGGTAACAGGCTATGGGGGGCTTCAGTATAGGTAGCAGGCTATGGGGGGCTTCAGTATAGGTAGCAGGCTATGGGGGGGCTTCAGTATGGGGGGCTTCAGTATAGGTAGCAGGCTATGGGGGGCTTCAGTATAGGTAGCAGGCTATGGGGGGCTTCAGTATAGGTAGCAGGCTATGGGGGGGCTTCAGTATAGGTAGCAGGCTATGGGGGGCTTCAGCATAGTTAGCAGGCTATGGGGGCTTTAGTATAGGTAACAAGCTATGGGGGCTTCAGCATAGTTAGCAGGCTATGGGGGGCTTTAGTATAGGTAGCAGGCTATGGGGGGCTTCAGTATGGGGGGCTTCAGTATAGATAGCAGGCTATGGGGGGCTTCGTATGGGGGCTTCAGTATAGATAGCAGGCTATGGGGGCTTCTTATGGGTGGCACATATCCTTCTCCCTCCCCCCGCAGCCTCCTCCGCTCGTCCCCCTGCATACATAAGGAGAAGCAGCCTCTCACCTCCAGCATCAGCGTGGAGCCCGGAGCGGCAGCCTTCTCCCTTCACTTCCTAGTTCCCCCTAGTGGCCACTGGACCGGCTCTTACTGATGACGCGTAGTAAGAGCCGGTCACTAGGGGGAATGAGAAAGTCTGCAGGAGGTCTGCCGCTCCGGGCTCCACGCTGGAGGTGAGAGGCTGCTTCCTCTTATTTATGCGGCGGGCGGGCGAGCGGAGGAGGCTGCGGGGAGCGGGAGGAGGACAATTGGGAGCGGGGGAAGCGGCGGATGCGCGGTGATGCAGCGTCGGGATTCGGCGGATTCGGCGAACGGAAAATGGCGTCGGGATTCGAGTCCACGAATCTCGAATATTTCCTAATATTCGAGGGATTCGTGGATTCGCCGGATTCGTCGTCCCATCCCTACTTTCTATATAAACTGGTGGCCACAACTCCACCCTCCCCCAATGAGATCAGAATATCCAGAAAAGGGATCGAAGAGGGACTGCATTGCATAGTGAATTTCAAATTCCTAGAGTTCACGTTCAAAACTTCCACAAACTGATCCAGGAGACGTTGACCACCCGTCCAAAAAATGTTAATGTCATCGATGTACCTGTGCCACGCCAAAATGTGGCACAGGTACATCGAGAGATAATAAATGGTTCAGGAAGCAAATAAAGGTAGTCTCTCTAGTTAAAGGGAAACAGAGATGCCAGAAAAAAAGATTTTATACATACCTGGGGCTTCCTCCAGCCCCATACGCACAGATCGCTCCCACGCCGCCGTCTTCCGCTTCCTGTATCCGCCGGTTCCGCGTCCCGTAGTTTCGGCCAATCGGCCAGTTGGCGTCAGCACGCGGCCAATTGACCGCATCACAGGGGCTCCCAGCATACCCTTACGCGTGCGGCTGCATACTGCGCAGCCGCACGCGTAAGGATATTGAGTAATCCCCTGATCATGTGGACAATTGGCCGCGTCCGCCGGAAGTGACGGGACCCGGTACCGGCGGGTCATACGCAAAGATCGCTCCCACGCCGCCGTCTTCCGCTTCCTGTATCCGCCGGTTCCGCGTCCCGTAGTTTCGGCCAATCGGCCAGTCGGCGTCAGCACGCGGCCAATTGACCGCATCACAGGGGCTCCCAGCATACCCTTACGCGTGCGGCTGCATACTGCGCAGCCGCACGCGTAAGGATATTGAGTAATCCCTTGATCATGAGGACAATTGGCCGCGTCCGCCGGAAGTGACGGGACCCGGTACCGGCGGATCCAGGAAACGGAGGATGGCGGCGTGGGAGCAATCCAGGCTTATGGGGCTGGAAGAAGCCCCAGGTATGTAGGAAATCTTTTTTCTTTTTCCATGTCCGGCGTCTCTGGTTCCCTTTAAGGAATGAGATAGGGACTGTAGGTTTGTTCTTAACCTGAATCTGTTCTTAAGTCGAAAAACGCTGTGCCACCTATGTCCCCTGTATCTCTTCTGTGCCCCCCGTGCCTCCAGTGTCTTCCTGTGTCACTTTTTTCCCCATGCCTTCAGTGTCCCCCTTCCCTCATCCCATGCCCCCCTGTTTCCTCATTGTAAAATGTCATTTTACTTTATTTATTTTTTTACTTTGATTTTTTTTTTTATTAATGTTGTCAAAAAAGTTCAAGGTCTTTAAAAAAGTAAAAAAAAAATCAATTTCACTTGTTACCACATGATCAAATTTCTCATTTTTAGGGTATCCATATAGGTGGGTTGTCCGTAAGTCAGGGACTACCTGTACAACAATACCTGAATACAACAAGAGAGAATGTTCTCCATCCATGTAAGATTATATTCCAAGAGGATACGGGATGGTATCAGGTAACAGGTTTGGCTGTAAGTTTTAAATGAGGTGGAACTGTAAGGTTTATGTACGCCTTCAGTTGAAGCAGAGGTAGTTCAATTTTAAACTAAAATGGCCAGTCAGATTGTATTCCTACTTGATACATCTTTTAGTTTGCGTTTGAACATTCTGGAGGCTGGAGAGTCTTGAGCTGATTTATAGAGGGAGTCCCAGAGGAGAGACGAAGCCTATGAGAAGTCCTATATGCAGTTATGGGAAGAGGTACCTAAAGCAGAGAGCATAGATTGCATTGGGGCTAGAATATAGATTCTAGGAGTGAGTGTAGCAATGTATGGAGGAATCAAATTAGGGAGAGCTTTGTAAGTAAAAGTTAGGACCTTGAGCTATATTCTTTGGCTGATAGACAACAAATGGAGGGACTTTTTTATGCTAATTGGTTGAAAAGTTTCAGTAATAAAAACCCAGCATCATAATCTATGTCTGCCTTCTAAGTATCCTTTTTTTTTCTTCTGGATTTTTATTGTTTGATTGATTCCAATTTTCCGCCTAGGGATCTTAATAATTCATTCATTTGGACCAATGGGAACCTATGCTGGACTTCAAATGAGCTACAACAGGAAGTTCTAATTCACAGTTCTCATTTTTAACCCTTACCAGGACACCATCGGCATGTAGTTTGCATATTCTTCTTGCATCTGTGTGGGTTTAGGGAACCTATGGCTCGGGAGCCAGATGTAGAGATGGCTCGAACCTCCGATTTTCGGAGCGGTAGGCTTGGGTTAGATTCCTGGCCAATGTGAGTTAGCTTTTGACATACTACAAATCCTTAAGCAATTTTCTCTTGGATATATCATAATGGTACATGCTAGGCTGGCTTCAGCATGTAGCATTGTAGTGTGTTGTGCTAGTGGTATAATGGTTTGGATAGCAGCAGCCTACAGAGCGGTAGGCCTGGGTTCTATTCCTGGCTAATGTGAGTTAGCTTTTTACGTACTACAAATCCTTAAGCAAGCTCATTTTTCTCTTGGATATATCATAATGGTACATGCTAGGCTGGCTTCAGCATGTAGTGTTGGTGGTGGTATAGTGGTGAGGAGAGCTGCCTACCAAGCACTCAGACCTGGGTTCAATTTCCGGCCAAGGTATGTAAGCTGGCTTTTTAAATGCTACAATTCCCTGGAAGACATGACCTTCCAGGAGGAGGGAGGAGAGAGTGAGGGGGGAATATAAGGAATAACAATCAGCTAGGAACAAGCCTACAAGAGCCTAACTAAGTTCAGTTCTCCCTAGCAGAGTCTGTCAGCATCTGTCCCTTAACTAATTACTGTAGGCAGACGAGAGAGTAAAACGGCAGGAGAACCTTGCCTTTTATAAGGGGGGTGGGGCTCCAGCAGTGAGTGTAGTCTGATTGGCAACAATGTGCCTGCTGACTGTGATGTAGAGGTTCAAAGTTGAGCTCGATGGAGCATTATGGGGCCAATCGAACTTCCGCAAAAGTTTGCCTTCACCGGCAAACGCGAACCACCCAAAGTTTGCCTGGAACCATTCGCCGGTGAACTGTTCGTGCCATCTCTATTCCCAACACACTCATATAGCCGGTCACTACTTTATTGTGATACGCACGCCCCTTCACCGCTGCAAGGTAACGATCACGAAGGGGAATTGACACATGTACATGCCTTTTGTTTTGTTGTTGCAGCCGCAGTGCAGCCAGAAAAATTAGGCAGGCATGTACACGCACCAGAAAAAAATTATTATTGTTTTTGTTAGCAGCTGCTGCTAGCAGCAGCCTTAAAAATTCAGGAATCCGCCTGGAGTCCTGGACCCTGTTGGTGGTGGCAGAGAAGGCAGTCCAGTGGCCTGCAGGCAGAGATGCTGTATGGGGAGCGACTTAGGCTTGGGGCAGGCAGTCACACAGTGTGTAGGCAGAGATGCTGTGTGTGGGGACTGACTTAGTCTTCGGGCAGGCAGTAGCCCTTAGGGATCCATGCCTCATTCATTTTGATAAAGGAGAGGTACTGAACACTTTTTTGACCTGATTGCTGGTGGTATAATACAATGTGCAGTCACACAGAGGCAGTGAAAGGTATGCACTGAATGTGCTGGGCCTAGCACAGACAGTACATCAATTAGCAAGGGCCAGCTGTGACAGACAGGGCTGGATATGCAGTGTCGGTGGCACACATACAAAAAAAACCACATCAGAAGAACATAAGCTCTCAAAAGAGCTGTTTCGGGGTGCTTTTCATCAACAAATATCAGCAAGGAGCAACCTAACAGACCTCCTAACTATCACTTTCCCTATCTCTCCTATGTCTCTCCCTTCTCTCACTAATACAGCAGCACACAGAGTGAGAACATTGCCGATGCTGCTGCCTTTTATAAGGGGGGGGGGCTCCAGGAGGGAGTGCAGCCTGATTGGCTGCCATGTGTCTGCTGACTGTGATGTAGAGGGTCAAAGTTTAGCCCAATTATGTAGTATAGGGGGCGGGTCGAACTTGCTAAGTGTTCGCGGTTCACCGCAAACTTGAACCAGCTATGTTCGCGCGAACAAGTTCTCCGGAGAACCGTTCGGGCCATCTCTAGCCAGATGTGGCTCTTTTGATGACTACATCTGGCTCACAGTCAGGGGTTGATTCACTAAGATACACTGCTCAAGCAGCACAGCTTAGTGTGGCAGCGCAAGTATAATTTTCAAAGTAGGCACGCTTATGCTGTAGCATGCACTACTTACTCGTGCCCTCCCTCCCAAAACTAACGGCCACTCCAATTGTCCCACCCTGGACCCTATCAGGTCCGGTGACTTTGTAGGATGAGATACTTGCACTTTGATTGGCCCAATAGGCTGTCTGTCACTTGACAAGCACCCTTTTAGGCCAAAGAGCGAGAATCTCATCCTACAAAGTGAATCAACACCCAAGTCAGCTAGCTAATTGTACAAGCTGTTTTTCTCCTGTCTGGCTCTCGGGGTAATTGCTGATGTTGCTGAAACCCAAGAGAGGCTGAAAATGTGTCTGACGCTTCCGCTACCGGGAGGATCAACTGTATACACATAACCATGGCAACAGGGACGTGAGCCCTCTGCTGCGCATGCGCACTGTCCTAGTTTGACACATATTGTATCACTCTCATGGAATTACATTTTAAAATATGTGGCGTTTATGGCTCTCTCAGCCAAAAAGGTTCCTGACCCCTGATCTAAAAGCATGCAAAAAATTGCACCGCTTTTAGTCCCTAAAATCCAGAATTCCTCAAACCGTCAAGAAGGTTAACATTGTGAATTCTCAATGTACTCAGTAAATTGCTGCGGAAAATGCTAACATAATAATAAGACAGGCAATGAAACCTGGACCTCTGTTAATGTTAGCTTTTACTCAGAGTACAAAATGATAATACAGTGCTAACAGGATTCAGAACATATTTCACAATTGGATTTTATTAAGTACTTTTATACATACTTGAATATATTAACAGCAACACTACCTGACTGTGCTATTATGTCCTCTGAATATGCACTTTATCTTTCTGAAGAGTACCTGCACCCTCGCATACCTCAAAGCTTTGAAAAGCCGGGAGTAGACAGCAAAGCAGCTCTGCAGAAAAGAAACGTTGTTAAGTGGAGACGATCCAAATCACAAATAACAACCCAGCTTTAAGTTCTTTATTATCAAACATAACAGATACTTACAAGATAGAAATCCTTTCAACTGAAGAACCGTGCAGCTTGAAGAACATTTGGCAGCTGAGCCCGGAGCTGGGAAAAAAGGGCGCATGCCGCTAGTGGACAAAAAGGGCGCCGCCATTCACTCCCATAATAAATAGCGTTTAATGGGCGCCGGGTAGGAAAAAAGGGCGCCGGAGCTAAATAAAGTTTATAAACGGCGCCAGGAGCTAAATAAAGTTTACAAACGGCGCCCGGAGCTGTTTAATGATTTATAACTGAACTTGTGGTGATTTACGTTTATAAAATGCACCCGTGCCGAATAACGTTTATGAAAATACTAAACATATTTATCTTATTTAAATAATTAAAACATTATTTAAAGTTTTATCCCTTACTGTTTGTAAAACATTATTATTCACAAAATAAAGCGATCAGTACGTAACGTAAATTGCAAAATATTTTTTTAATCCACAATTAGTAAAACATAATTATCCACATAATAAAGGGGGGTCTTAGGTTTAGGCACCAACAGGGGGGTCTTAGGTTTAGGCACCAACAGGGGGGTCTTAGGTTTAGGCACCAACAGGGGGATCTTAGGTTTAGGCATTAACAGGGGGGTCTTAGGTTTAGGCATTAACAGGGGGGTCTTAGGTTTAGGCACCAACAGGGGGGTCTTAGGTTTAGGCACCAACAGGGGGGTCTTAGGTTTAGGCACCAAGAGGGGGGTCTAGGGGTTAGGGGTAGGTACAGGGAGGGTTACTTAGGCACCAACAGGGGGGTCTTAGGTTTAGGCACCAACAGGGGGGTCTTAGGTTTAGGCACCAACAGGGGGGTCTTAGGTTTAGGCACCAACAGGGGGGTCTTAGGTTTAGGCACCAACAGGGGGGTCTTAGGTTTAGGCACCAACAGGGGGGTCTTAGGTTCAGGCACCAACAGGGGGGTCTTAGGTTTAGGCACCAACAGGGGGGTCTTAGGTTTAGGCACCAACAGGGGGGTCTAGGGGTTAGGGGTAGGTACAGGGAGGGTTACTTAGGCACCAACAGGGGGGGTCTTAGGTTTAGGCACCAACAGGGGGGTCTTAGGTTTAGGCACCAACAGGGGAGTCTAGGGGTTAGGGATAGGTACAGGTAGGGTTCTGTGTAAGAGTAGGCTTAGGTATAGTTTTAGTTAAAATTTTAGTAATAATTACTAATGTATTACAACACTTATTACGAACGTAGTTATATTTATATCATCTTTATAAACAATATTTTCAGATTTTATTATAAGAACAAACCATAAATGACGGTTATTCACAATAATATACAATTATAACAATTAAACATATATTATTGGTTTTTTTATAAACGTAATTATAAGTTTAACTTTTGAAACAGGGAAGATTAACGTTTTCACAATTTCCGATTTCATAAACATTATTTAATGATTTATAATTTTGTTAAACATTATTTGTAAACGAAATATAGCACACTATATTTATAAACCCTATTAATGATTAATTATTTTTTAGAGTTTACACCCCGCGCCCTTTTTGTCCAGGCGCCCTTTTTGTACGTACGCGCTGAGCCCATCACTCTAATCTTGGTGGGAGTTAGTTCTCTGAGTCTTGAGGTAAGTTTAACAAGAGTTTGAAGATAGGTGAGATGTTGTTGTGGATTTATAAAGAAGTTAAACTTAAAGAAGAACTTCAGCCTAAACAAACATACTGGCATTAAGTCACATTAGTTATGTTAATTAAAATAGATAGGTAATATAATCTCTTACCCACCCTGTTTTAAAAGAACAGGCAAATGTTTGATTTCATGGGGGCAGCCATCTTTTTGGTTGAAAGGAGGTGACAGGGAGCATGAGACACAGTTTCAACTGTCCTGTGTGCTGATCACCCCTCCCAGTGGCTAGGCAACGTGAACAACAAGATAGGAAATCCCATCATGCTTTGCACAGCATCAGGGAAAAAAAGCCCGGGCAGTTTCCTTTGATGGGTGGAGACAGCTAAAATGCAGCTAAAAGTGATGCTTTAGTAAGAAAAACAAAGTTCTGATGCTGTGAAACTGTTAAAGAAACACCGAGCCTTTTCAGTTCTGCTGAGTAGATTTTTAGTCCAGAGGTTCACTTTAAGGAGTAACCGTAACCAAGAGTTGAACTTCATCCCATTTAGTAGCTGATACTCCTCTTCCATGAGATTTTTTTTTCCTTTTCTCAAACGGATCATCAGGGGGGTCTGTATCAGGGATGCTCGTAATCTACGCTTATGCGTGATTACGCATTGTACTTGACGTCTACACATCGTAGTTTCAGTTTGTAGTTCCAAAATTACGCTTACGAAATCCGTGTAACGTAGTACCGCTAAGCGTAATTACGTCCGCTACACTTAGTTCACATGTCAATTGCGAAGTCAACTACGATTGTTTTAACGTGGAAATTTTGACGCTTACTGATAAAACTTCTGCTTGCACATGCGCATAAGTGTTGTTTGCCCAGAGGTTTGCATATAAAATTCCGAATTGCGCATTGGAATGAACGCATTGAAGAGTCCCACGCATGCGCATTTGATGGATTAATGCAGACTTTTTTCCGCATGAGGGCATATATGTCCGCATACAACTACGTTACGGTTACACATAACTTTGTAGATGAACGCGTAGTTACGATGCACAAACGTAGATGACGAATTTGAAATGTAACGTAATTTAGCTACGTGTAATTGCAGAAAATTACGCGTAATTCCTGCGTAGTGTAGATTGCCACTTGCGATCGTCCCTAGTCTGTATGGCTAATAATGTAGTGAAACCCTTCCCACAGTGTGATGTCAGGACCAGGGTCCTGGCAGTTTCCTGTCGGTGAACCTTGTTGCATTGTGGGAAATAGCTGTTTACAGCGGTTTCCAACTGCCAAAAAAGCATGCAGCAGCTACATCACCTGCCAGCAGTAAAAATGTCACCATGTGATAAATGTCAGAATGTAAATCGGGAGAGGAAAGATTTTACAATGGGCAAACACTGACTAGATCATTTATACATAATTATTGTAAAAAGGGAGCACTATTTTATTACATTATTTTCACTGGAGTTCCTCTTTAACTACTAGGTATTGTTTTGTTTATGGCCGTCTCCTCAGAGTCTAATCCCCCAACTAGTGTTGATCGGCCGCACTGTTCGGTCTCCTCCCCTTGCTTATTAGCGTCTTTGCAGGCAGCCAATAAGCGGCGACAATGCTTTTTCCACAGCTATGGTCACACAGCCTAGCTGGCTGTGACCATAGCTGTGATTGGCCGAGCGGGTCATGTGTTTGGGTATATAAATACCTGAACGCGCGGCTGGCTCCGCCATTCGCATTGGGGTTTAGCTTGGGGTTGGTAGGAGCTAGCGGTTAGGTGCCAGCACTACCAGCCAGGTCAGCCACAGTGCCCCAGCCTCACCACCACTGCCAGCAGCAGCCACAGAACCCCTGCCTCACCACTGCCACTGCTAGCAGCAGCCACAGAGCCTCTGCCTCACCACTGCCAGGTATTGGCAGCAGCCACAGTGCCCCTGCCTCACCACTGCCAGCAGGCACTGCCAGCCCACTGCCAGCAGGCACTGTGCCCATTTTTTTGTTGCCAGGCCAGCCACAGTGCACCTGCCTCACCACTGCTAGCAGGCACTGCCAGCAGGCACTGCCAGCAGCCACTGTGCCCATTGTTTTTGTTGCCAGGCCAGCCACAGTGCACCTGCCTCACCACTGCCAGCAGGCACTGCCAGCAGCCACAGTGCCCATCTTTTTTGTTGCCAGTCACAGTGCAACTGCCTCACCACTGCCAGCAGGCACTGCCAGCAGCCATCATGCCCATCATATTTGGTCCCAGGCCAACCACTGTCAGCGTGTTTGTGCCAGGACACCGAGGGCAGCCTTTTTCCTGCTGCCAGCTGTGAAAACTTGTGCCCATCATAAAAAGCACAGTTTATTGCATTTAACGGTTGCTTTGTGTTGTTAAAGAAAAAACAGTACTTTCAGTGCCAGCTGGGAACAGTTGTGCCCATAAAAAACACAGTTTATTGAATTTTACTCTTGCTTATTGTTGAAAAAAAAAACAGTACTTTCAGTGCCAGCTGGGAACAGTTGTGCCCATAAAAAACACAGTTTTTTGAATTTTACTCTTGCTTATTGTTGCCAAAAAAAGCAGTACTTTCAGTGCCAGCTGGATTAGTGTTGCCGGTCCCATTGGTAGGACTGCTTTTCAGGAATATCTAATTTCTATTATATTTATCAATGCATGGCGACAAAATGCATTGCTTTAAAGGGAACCAGAGACGAAGCATAGGTGAAAAATGTAAAAAGATTTCATACATACAGTACCTGGGGCTTCCTCCAGCCCCATAAGCCTGGATCGCTCCCACGCCGCCATCCTCCGCTGCCTCTATCACCGGTACCGGGTCCCGTCACTTCCGCCGGATGCGACCAGTTGTACGCATGCTCAGGGGCTCCCTCCGGCTTTGTATGCATGCGCCTGAGCAGTACGGAGGGAGAGCGCTGCGCTTGCGTCGACTGGCTCGACTGGCCGAAATGACGGGACCTGGTACCGGCGGACAGAGGCAGTGGAGGACGATGGCGTGGGAGCGATCCAGGCTTATGGAGCTGGAGGAAGCCCCAGGTATGTATAAATCTATTTAATTTTCGTCTCTGGTTCTCTTTAAGCATGCATTTTGTCATCATGCAAGGCCTGGGTTGTGTCACAAAGCGTGGCCTTGTTCTCCTGTACCTCCTCTTTCATCATGTGTGCTGGATTAGCGTTGCCGGTCCCATTGGTACTAGGACAGCTTATCAGGATCTCATTTGTAAAAAATGTCTAAATGCATGCCGATAAACTGCATTGGCCTTAACCGTGCAGTTTTTCCCCATACACGTATGTCTTTTTTGGGGATTTGTTTTTTTTTACAAGCAGTCAAGTATAACTGGCGCACTGCTCTGCAAACACGAGTCCTTGCTTTTATTCTGAGCCTAAGATCTATGTGTAAATGCCCCCCCCCCCCCTATTTCCAACCCATTTTGCAGAAGTTTCTCTCATTTTGCAAGTTTTTCCAGGCATGCAAAGCAGGCATGCTTGGGACCCCATTGACTTCAATTAGGCTCGGTGTTCGGACGAATATCCCAAACATCTGGACCATGTTCGGCCGAGCCGACCCGAGCCCGAATAACTGGGTGTTCGATCAACACTACCCCCAACTACAATATATACAGAGGGAATCCACAAAAAAAGTGACATCTCGGTCTGGTGTTAGGCTGTATGTCAGAAACTTGACAGTAGTCAAGTAGTAGTAGTATTTGTGTTTTTCATTTTTCCTATATTTTTGTGAAAATGTAATGGATTCTCACAAGATACACATTTTTTTGCAAAAAAAGAGAACTTTTTCCCGTGCAATGTTTCCCGTGCACATTTACTGTAGTGGGTTTGGCAAAAAGTGAATTTTTTGAAACATATTTTTGTAAAAATTCTTATTTGTGCAAAAAAAGTGAGATTTTTGCAGACCGTTTGGGAAAAAGATGGCCATAATCGCTCATGACCACTTGCTAGACTTTATGCTAGGTTGCCAGGAAGTAGTGGCGTGCCTAGGGCATTTGACACCCGGTGCTGGGTATTATAAGACGCACCCCCTGCCCAAGAAAAAGGAAAGGAGCAAGTGCAGCCACGGCGGGTAATGTCAGATATAGGTGCCCCCAGTATAGGTAATATAGTTGCCCCAGTATAGGTAGCATAGTTGCCCCAGTATATGTAATAAAGTTGCCCTCCGAAAATAGGTAGCTAGTATAGTTGCCCATAGTATAGGTACAATAGTTGCCCATAGTATAGCTGCCCCCAGTATAGTTGCCCCCAGTGTAGGTAGCATAGTTGCCCCAGTATATCTAGTATAGTTCCCCCAGTGGAGGTAGTATAGTTGCCCCCAGTGCAGGTAGTTTAGTTGCCCCCAGTGTAGGTAGTATAGTTGCTCCCGGTGTAGGTAGTATAGTTGCCCTCAGTATAGCTAGTATAGTTGCTCCAGGTATAGGTAATATAGTTGCCCCCGGTATAGCTAGTATAGTTGCCCCCAGTATAGGTAGTATAGTTGCCCCCAGTGTAGGTAGTATAGTTGCCCCCAGTATAGGCAGTATAGTTGCCCCCAGTGTAGGTAGTATACTTGCCCCCAGTATAGCTAGTATAGTTGCCCCCAGTGTAGGTAGTATAGTCACCCCCAGTATAGCTAGTATAGTTGCCCCCAGTGTAGGTAGTATAGTTGCGCCCAGTATAGTATAGATAGTATAGTTCGCCCCAGGCGGGGGAAGCAGCACAAGAAGGAGGGGCAGCAGGGAACTGCCCCCCCCCCACCTGGGTCCCCTCCTTCTGCATTCTCCCCCTCCAGAAATGCGGGCGGGTCACTGTCATGTGCCACAGGTCTCCGCCTTCAATGTCGCTTATTGTGCTTCCGCTAATCACGAAGCAAGGCGGGCGGCATTGAAGGCATAGACCTGTGGCGACAGTGATGCAGCGCTCCAGCGCTTGGAATGCGTAAGTCAGGTGAGTTATTCTCCACCCACCACGCCTGCCTGCCGCCCGCATATATGGAGGGGGAGAGTGCAAAAGGAGGGGACCCAGGTGAGAGAGGAGGGATCTGGCCCCCCTCCCTGCTGCTGGCCCCGCTGCCCCTCCTGCTCATGGCCTCTGTGGGAGGCCTTTGTGACACCCCCCCTCCCTATCAGTCATCCAGTGCGCTACGCCCCCTGGTGCCCAATGGAAGGAACACCCCTGCCAGGAAGGCAACGTTTATGAGCATGAGATACCACCCTGTGACAATACTAGTATCACGGTCAGTTACCTGTCCAGACGAGGCAGCTGGTACACACGGATGCCGGCAGACATCTTGGCAGGGGTCACCTGTCGGCATAGCGCGGTACGTGTGCGTGCATTAGGAGTCTGTTATGTGCATTTCCGGGTTGCGTGCATGTTGCGCATGCGAGCGTGCACGCATTACGCCATTCGCGCCAAAGAGCCTATTTCAGTCTGGAGAATGCAAGCGACCAGTGCTGTAGTATTGCAGCTTGTTGTGTGCGCTTCAGTGTGTGAACTTTGTTTTGCCTGTTTCTCTCTTGGATGTTGACCCTGGCTTGCCTGACTACCCGCTCCGTTGCCGATCACTGCTTGTCTGAGAACCCGTCCTGTTGCCGAAACCGTACCTGTCCGAGAACCCGCCTCGCTGCCAACCTTTGCCTGTGGAATTAACTTCTCTGTTAGCCTCACCTACAGATTCCTTGGAGTACCAAGTCATTGCACTACCAGACTTGGCCCGTGGGAGTGCCACGTCGCTAACCTGGTCACGCGCTTCGGCATCACACCATCAATGACGCGAGCACTCCTGCCCCTTGTCTACTGGGAATCAGTGGCGGCGCCAGGGGGGTGCTTGGGGGTGCTCGAGCACCCCCTAGAATTGTCCAAGCACCCCCAAAGCACCCCCTGGAGTGAACTGACTTCAGGCGTCTAAAAGACGCCAAGTCAGTTCACACACCGGCAGCACGGAGCAGCAGGCAGGGCTACGGTAAGATGGCCGCCCGGAGCCCTGTTCTGCAGACTTCGGGCGGCCATTTTCCCGTAGCCCTGCTCTCTGCATGCAGGCAGGAAGTCTCGTCGTGACGTCGGGAAGGAAGAGGATCGTGGGCGCGCGGGCGCTGCGCGCCACAATGAGGTCGGGACTCGGGACGGGAGGTCGGGAAAGAAGGTCTTCTGGCTGTAGGTGAGTAAATGGGTTTTTCTTTTCTTTTTCAGGTGATGCGGATTGTGCATATTGGGGTCATATCTGCTACGGATTGTGCATATTGGGGTCATATCTGCCACGGATTGTGCATATTGGGGTCATATCTGCCACGGATTGTGCATATTGGGGTCATATCTGCCACGGATTGTGCATATTGGGGTCATATCTGCCACGGATTGTGCATATTGGGGTCATATCTGCTACGGATTGTGCATATTGGGGTCATATCTGCTACGGATTGTGCATATTGGGGCGATATCTGCTACCGATTGTGCATGTTGGGGTCATTTCTGCTACCGATTGTGCATATTGGGGTCATTTCTGCTACCGATTGTGCATATTGGGGTCATTTCTGCTACCGATTGTGCATATTGGGGTCATTTCTGCTACCGATTGTGCATATTGGGGTCATATCTGCTACCGATTGTGCATATTGGGGTCATATCTGCTACCGATTGTGCATATTGGGGTCATATCTGCTACCGATTGTGCATATTGGGGTCATATCTGCTACCGATTGTGCATATTGGGGTCATATCTGCTACCGATTGTGCATATTGGGGTCATATCTGCTACCGATTGTGCATATTGGGGCTATATCTGATAACGATTGTGCATATTGGGGCCATATCTGATAACGATTGTGCATATTGGGGCCATATCTGATAACGATTGTGCATATTGGGGCCATATCTGATAACGATTGTGCATATTGGGGTCATTGGACGTGTTTTTTGTTAAAATCTGCTCACATTACGTGTATTTTCTTGAGAAAACCTGCACAATTATGTGAATTTTCTGGGAAAAGGGTCACCAAAACTTGGGCCCTCTGTCTTTGCGTTGCACTTTTAAAGGGAACCCGAGGTGAGAATAATATTGAGGCTGCCATATTTATCTCCCTTTAAGCAATACCAGTTGCCTGGCTGCCGTGCTGGTCCTCTGCCTCTTATTCTTTCAACCATAGACCCTGAACAAGCATGCAGCAGGTCAGGGGTTTCTGACAATATTGTCAGAACTGACAAGATTAGCTGCATGGCTTGTTTCTGGTGTAATTCAGTTCACTACTACAGCCAAATAGATCAGCAGGGCTGCCAGGCAACTAGTATTGTTTAAAAGGAAATAAATATGGCAGCCACCATATCACTCTCACCCTGGGTTCACTTTAAATTACAGTTAGCCCCGCCCTCATCCGGTCATGACCACGCCCATTTTTTCGCCGCGGCGCGCTTCGCGCGCCGCAGGTTGTGGCCACACCCATTTTTGGCGCGGCGCGCTTCGCGCGCCGCAGGTCGTCAGCTCCCCCGGAAATTGGTCCAGCACCTGCATAGCACCCCCTAAAAAAATTTCCTGGAGCCGCCACTGCTGGGAATCCCTGTCTCAACTCCAGGGTGAACAGTTGACGAGTTGCAAGGGTTGCTGCTCTCAGCTCACCAGTATCCTACATTGGAGGTACGTTACAACTAGCTCATATAGCGCTTTCAGCATGAGGAGGCCCCTTGCAAAGGGGGCTGAAAATTCATTCCTCCGTTGCAAACCACCTTTATCCCAATGTTGAAATCTAAGCCCTGGCAGCCAGATCAGCATCACAAGATTTCAATTAGCATGGTCCTTAAAGAGAACACGAGGTGGGTTTGAAAAATGTTATCTGCATACAGAGGCTGGATCTGCCTATACAGCCCAGCCTCTGTTGCTATCCCAAACCCCCCAAAGGTCCCCCTGCACTCTGCAATCCCTAATAAATCACAGCCACGCTGCTGACAAACAGCTTGTCAGAGCTGGCTGTGTTTATCTCTATAGTGTCAGTCTGCTGCTCTCCCCGCCTCCTGCAGAACTCCAGTCCCCGCCTGCATCCCTTCCCTCCCTGCTGATTGGAGGGAAGGGATGGAGGCAGGGACCGGAGCTATGCAGGAGGCGGGGGAGCAGCCGAGACTGACACTACAGATGTAAACACAGCCTCACAGCACGGCTGTGATTTATGGGGGATTGCAGAGTGCAGGGGGACCTTAGGGGGGTTTGGGATAGCAACAGAGGCTGGGCTGTATAGGCAGATCCAGCCTCTGTATGCAGATAACATTCTTTGAACACACCTCGGGTTCTCTTTAAGTAGTTAAGGTAGGATAAAACTCTGACATAACATTCAATAAGAATGTGTTTTCCTACTTTTTATTACCCATAAAGTTATCATGTTGGCTTTTGTGCACACGTATTATTGTCTGCCTACAAATTACAAATTCCCAAAGTACAGTTTATCTGCTCTGAAAGCTGCCATTGCATTTTATTGCATAGCTGCTGCATTTATTTATTGAAATCTATCTAATGGTCACTTCTCTGCTGCAAACTTAGTAGAAGCAGAAAGAGCTCAGTTTCTGCACTGCTGATAATGTTTACTAAATGTATCTGACAAAAGAATGTAAACAAACAATAATGTTATCCCCTCTTAGGATGTGGTCGGAAGCTGCCCTCTGAAGCAAGGAGATTTTCACTGAAGTGCTGTGTTTAACTAAATGCTGTTCTGCTACAATTTATTTTTTTTCTTGGTAGTAGATTTTATGCTGTAAATAATATTTTAGAGCAAAGAGGAAAGGCTGCGTTTCACGGCCATTAGCTGGAATATGAAAGTAAACAAGATATTCTCCATACTGAAGGCTATAGGATTATTGTTTATATTTGTGATGCTTCAGAAATCCCTTCTAGTTAACCTTTATGAGGCGCTTCTTCAGTACTCCAGCCCATGAATCGGATTAGCATTCCTCTCTCTTAATGCTGCACATTGGCCTTTCTCCTTTACATTTGTATTGTTATTAGGAATAAACACACTGGAACCAGTACAAGCATTCTTCATACTTTATTTTAAGTTGCCCTTTCACACTTCCAGAGCACCTTTCGTTTATAATCTGCCGTTAGCTGACATTTGATCCGATTTACATTTAAAATGCTCCAAATATCAACTTTTTACTTTATTTTTTATGATGTGATATCTCAGAGCTTATTTCACAGTCTTAAATTTTAAGAACAGTTTAATAGCCCGGCAGACACATTTAAAGCGGACCTGAACTCAGAACCCCTCTCTGCTCTAAAAGATACACAACAGCATAATAACCCATAAACAAAAATATGTATTTGTTACAGCTGGTACAACTCCTAAAATAAGTTTGCACAGTTTCTGCTTCCTGATTCATGGAAGCAGACATATTGTTTACAGCCTGTGCTTTCAAATGGGCTTATCTGCCATAGGCAGTCATGTGACACAGGAGAGGATCAAATTACAACATGTGATTAGTCAAAAATGAGGGGGGAATTAGACAGGCTAAACTCTCTAAATACACACAGGTTGCATTTCTCTATGTTTTCCTTCTGTCCTGTGCAAGAGTTCGGGTCCACTTTAAAAAAATAAAAAAAAAACATAATTTTTAAATGTCTGTGTTTCTCTAATTGTCACTGTAGATAGCACCACATTTAGTGTCTTTTTAAAAGTTAAAGAGGCGCAGAAATTGTGGCTAACTAATATTTTTCATTGATTAAACCAGGAGACGGCAGTAAAATGCAACGCCTGAAAATCAAAGTTTTATCTTCCCCACCACAGGTTATTGCCCATTAAAAAACAGAGCAATTTTCACATTTCATGCGCCATTCATTCACCAATAACTTTATCACTACTTATCACACTTATACATTGTTTGTTTGGTTTTTTTTTGTTTTTTGTTTGCTTGTTTTTTGTTTTTTTACCACAAATTAGGCCCTCTTAAGGCCCGTACACACGCCGTACTAAAGGCAACGACGGGTCCGTCGTTACCTCCCGCTGGGCGGGCATTCCAGCGAAAGTCCGGCATGTGTACAGTCTGTCTGGAAACTGATAAGGCTGTTTCTGAGCGATCCGCCCAGCGGATCGCTCAGAAACAGCCTTATCAGTCCGCCGACAGACTGTACACACGCTGGACTGTCTGCTGAAGACCCGCCCAGCGGGAGGTGACGACGGACCTGTCGTTGCCTGCAGTCAGGTGTGTATACGGGCCTTTAGGGTGATACGTTTTGCTAATAATGATTTTGTTTTATATGTTGTTAAAAGGGAATAAGAAAAAAATCTGATTATCTGATGCAGGGCAATCGTTCCAAATGAAGGGGTATCCTCACAAGTTTGCCTCAGGCAATCAAGAAGTCTAGAACGGCCCAGTATGTGAAAAGGTAACAGCTGAGTGCTGTGTGATCAGAGGGTGCTGAGACTTGTCCACCGGCTTATTTCCTGCCTTTGCCATTATTGTATTGCCACAAAACCATTTATTTATACTCCCTTACATATACTCTCACACATACAGATGAAACTCAAAAAATTAAAATATCCTGCAAAAGTTAATTTATGTTAGTAATTCAACTTAAAAGGTGAAACTAATATATTTACTACTCCTACTACACTTTCCCAATGTGTTTACAAACTTTCTCCCGACATTCCTGTGGCCAATCTTCTAGTAATAGTTATCTTAGCTAACTCATGAAATACATTTTATACATCAGAGAGAATACATTACTGCTCATATCATATGAAATCATGACTAGCAGCCATCAATTACCTCTGGTTTTCTTTACCGAAGAACCTTTTTTTCTTTTTTTTAGATGCTTTTTTATCCATGCAGACTTTCATCTGCACATTATATATCTTTACTTGCACACAGTCAAAGACAAACGGAATGCTTTTAAACCTAAACAGCTAGATTAACCTTGCAGATAGAAAAGTTAAATAGTTTGAAAGCTCCATTTTCTATTTTTCTTTTGAGAGTAAATTGTTTGGCGTTTCCATTAGACGGGATTCGCTGACAGCTTTCGGCAGACATTTCCCCGCGCTCGGAGCCGGGGCCCGTAGCGCCGAGGCAATTTTCTCTCTGCCCCGGTTTAAACTCAAGGCTCCGTCACCGATATCACACTCAATCAAAGACGACAGTCCCTTTCTATTAAACTTCCAGGCTGAAATCTGAATGGAGACTAACTAGAGTGATTTTTTTGTATCGCTAATATTTCAGACTCTCGTGTAGATATTTATTTCAGATTTGAAAAGATGAAATTTATATTGTGGGGAATGAAATAGACCTGTTTTTATGACACAGCACATTTGAATGGAACCCAATTTACTTTTCTTCACTCCATCATATTGCCCTCCGTGGCAATAACATTGATTTAGTTTATTGACAATGGCTGTCATTGGTGGAAAGAGTAGAGACGGACCGCGCCATTCCATCAGACACGCCGTCAGATCGCTCTTCTAATAAGTATATATGGCTAGCCCCAGACTTTTTACTTTTTGTTTTTCCATAATAATGATTTTTATTAAAGTTTAAAATACAGCAAATTTAGCAAATATAGCAGATAACAAATGTAAAGTATTCGAAGACCAGAGATGTCGAGAAGGAAAAGAAGGCGAAGAGAAACAATGTATCACATTGTATACTTATAGACAACCAAAACATGGAGTCATTGACAGAGCTAACTTGGGCTGACACCATGTTTCACAGGTTATTCATATATCTACCGACATCAGGGGGTCGAGGGACCCATCAGTAGAATTAACATTGACTAAAGGAGATACTTATTTATTGTAGATAGACTATAAGTATTAACAAAGAAAAGAATAGGTTAAACACGAGTTATAAACTGTATAGCTCAAACTAACCTTAAAATTAAAAGAAACCACTAGACTTTAGTTGTAATACTATAAATGGAAAAGGAGAGCCCCAGACTTTTTCCTGCTGCATCCAATTTTTAAATTCATTTTGATAGTATAAAGTGAAATTGACATATGCTTCAAGCATTTTGGGGTTGAAACTAAAAGACACAGAGCAAATTGTAAATGAGCAGTCGCTGAAGTATTCTGTCTGCTTCAAATAGTGTTGATCGTATTTCGCTTTAGTGAATTCTTAACGTAATTTCCACAATTACGATTTCATAGATAATCTTGAGCGTGCATAATTTTTGTAAGTTACCGTATGTAATCGTGTATAAGCTGCCCGTGCGTAGGCTGCCCCCCCCCCCCCCCCAAAAAAAAAACTTTTTCTCCTGAAAAAAAAACTAATTATGTGTGACCAGCACATAAGCCACCCCCCCCCCAATGCCTACCCCAAGTGTCCCCCCTCCACCTCTTGTATGTGGTGCAGGTTGTGTTTTATGTAATACAGAGCATATAGGTAAAACTTTTGTCCCCAAAATTTGACTTATATGCAAGTATATATGGTAAGCAAAATACAGCAATCCCCCAATGTGTGAGAATTAAAAAATGCATATTTGCATAATTTTCACACAAATGTATTCACCTCTTTGGGCACTAGAAGTTACAAGTCATTGTGAATTTTCACATTAGGGCTGAGTGAGAACACCTTAGGGCTGAGCGAGAACAGAAAAGCGTTTTAGCCATTTATTTAGGAAAGGGTTCTTTACAGTAAGAGTGATTAAGATGTGGAATGTATTGCCACAGGAAGTAGTTATGGCAAATTCTATATCTGCATTTTACGGAGGCTTAGATGCTTTCCATGCGTTGAAAGACATCCATGGCTACAATTACTAGGTAATGCCCAGTGATGTTGATCCAGGGATTTTATCTGATTGCCATCTGGAGTCGGGAAGGATTTTGTTCCCTTTTGGGGCTAATTGGACCATGTCTTGTAAGGGTTTTTCGCCTTCCTCTGGATCTACAGGGATATGTGAGAGAGCAGGCTGGTGTTGTACTTTGTTCTCTGGTTGAACTCGATGGATGTATATCTTTTTTCAACCCAAATAACTATGTTACTATGTTACTAATGTTACCTCTGGCAGTCTTGCAAAAATTTCCTTGAACTTTGGGTGGTTCCGCAAATCTTCGCCTAAACTCTTACGCAAATTTCATTGAAGTAAATAGTGCCGACTGTTAGTAGCAAAGCCCCATGCATGCTATAATCATCCAATTTGTTAGGTATGCTAAGGAAAACAGTGGAAACTGTATAGTTTTTGAGAACACTGATTTTAAAGTTATGATAGGAAAAATGTTTGTTTTTTTATGCAGCTAAATGACAGATAATGTATCTACCCATCATTATTAAAAATGTACATGTCACTGTCGTGTAATGACTAGCAATTGCCACTATACTGCTCTATAAGTATGACCGGCTAATATTTCTATTATTTGCATTTAAAAATACATTAAAAAAGTGGGGTCCCCCGCAGGGGCGTAACTAAGGAGCTGTGGGCCCCGGTGCAAGTTTTACAATGCCCCCCCCCCCTCCAAGCACTCTATACATAACAATTAATACGGCGCACCAAAACCTGCCAATGGCAACTACAGTGTCAGAGGTGCAAGAAGGGGATGGGGACAGTTTGTTAATGATTACCACTGTTCATAGTATCTATAGAAGTGATTATTATGAGCACAGGACCAATAGATAGCTAATACTGCAGCTGAGGGAGGGCCCTTTTGGGCCCCGATGTGGTCGCAACCTCTGCAACCCCTATTGCTACGCCTCTGCTCCCCCGTCCCAAGCCTCCTTAACCCCTTATCATTCATGCAGGCTGGTATAGCAAGAATTCAAAGCTCAGACTGTGTGGGGCTCCGAACATTGAGCTATACCAGCCTGTATGGGCCATATGTGGGGGGCGGGCTCTGGAAGAGAGGTGCGGCAAAGTCTCCCCTCATACTCCAAAACCCTTGTCCATACCATTAACTAATTATCAAACAATTATTCCCAAGTCTTTCTCCAGTTCCAAGATTGCCTGGCTCAGAGGTGGCCACACTTTTTCAGCTTATGACGTACTTTTAAAAATTAGCAAGTCAAAATGATCTACCTATGTACAATTTTAGGAGCACATTTGTATATACAGAATGGAAACTGTAGTGGGGTCGGGATCTACCATGAAGTCCTTCGCGATCTACCTAATGGGCATTGCTGGCCTAGCTTATTTTATTTTTACCACAGCTAGCCTGGTACACACTTTTAATTATGATTGGCAAATCACTGACCAATTTTACCCCCTCCACGTAGTATGAAGATCAACAGATATTGAATACTATGAACAGATTGAGTTTTGTGTGAAACTCTCATACTACAGGGAGGTGTTAAAATTGGTCAGTGATTAGCCAATTCTAATTAAAAGTGTGTGCCCGACTTTAGTCATGGACATGCAAGTGCCCAACGGCACTAATTTGCTGATTGGCACTAAAAAAATGACTATATTAATCTGTATGGCATTGTATCAGCAATATATAAGGTGGGAGAAGAGTAATTATATATTGGAGGCCTGATACAATCCCATTCCTTCAAATCGATAGTGCTGCCAGAGAAATTAAATCCAATGAGGTCTTTGGAGAGCGACGCCACACTTGTTCCAAAGGAACGCTATTAGTTCTGCTCTGAATATCTGCATTATTAGCTGAAGAGCTTTCATGGATTGTCCAACGTGCCAGCGCCTCAATTCTCATCAAACTCCCAAGAAAATGACTGTCACTGCCGCTAATTACCGATGATGATCGGGGAAGAGAGGGAGGAGAGAAGCAGAAATAATAAATATGGCCCAGACATCCCGAAGATGCACTAAATCATGGAGAGGATTGTCTTCCATAATTAGTATTGTGTGTCAAGTAGCCAAACTAATCACTTCGAGGGCCAAACTGATGTAAAAGTGTCACTTTAAATATGGCCGCCACTTCATCAAAAAGAAAATGGCAAAGAGAAGGTGAAATTGCCTCAGTCTGTTATGCAAATCAAGAACGCATTAGCCAAAAAGGTATTTTTCTTTAGAGATGTCATTAGGACGGGATATTAAACATTCAGTCTATGTAACGTTCCTGGGAAATGACTGAGCGTAGCTTTATTTGTGAACAGATGTAATACAGTGCATAGAAGCATGGGTCTGATTTGCTAAGCTGAGGTGTGAAAACTGGGTGGGAGGTATTTAACCACTTCACCACTGAGGGGTTTTACCCCCTGAGCACCAGAGCAATTTTCACCTTTCAGCGCTCCTTCCATTCATTCGTCTATAACTTTATTATTACTTATCGCAATGAAATGAACTATATCTTGTTTTTTTCGCCACCAATTAGGCTTTCTTTAGGTGGGACATTATGCCAAGAATTATTTTTTTCTAAATGTGTTTTAATGGGAAAATAGGAAAAATGTGGGGAAAAAAATAATTATTTTTCAGTTTTCGGCCATTATAGTTTTTAAATAATGCATGCTACTGTAATTAAAACCCATGAAACGTATTTGCCCTTTTGTCCCGGTTATAAAACCATTTAAATTATGTCCCTATCACAATGTTTGGCGCCAATATTTTGTTTGGAAATAAAGGTGCATTTTTTTCAGTTTTGCGTCCATCCCTAATTACAAGCCCATAGTTTATAAAGTAACAGTGTTATACCCTCTTGACATAAATATTTAAAAAGTTCAGTCCCTAAGGTAACTATTTATGTATTTTTTTTAATTGTAAATTTTTTTATTTTTTTTTAATTACAAAAAAAAAAAAAAATGGGGAGTGTGGGAGGTAATGAGTTAATTTTATGTGTAAAAGTCATTTATTTGTATGTGAAAAATGTGTAGGGTGTAGTTTACTATTTGGCCACAAGATGGCCACAGTAACTTTTTGTTTTAATGCGACCTCCAAGCTTCCTTGGAGGAAGAATAAGGAGGCTGGACACGTGAGTTTTTTCTCACAATGATCGCGCTGCCCATAGGAGAGCAGCTGATCATTGCGGGGCTTAGATCAACGAACGGGAATGGATTTTCCTGTTCATTGATCTCTGGGCGAGCGGGCGGCGGCGTGTTTACTAGCGGCGGGTGGCGTGTTTACGAGCGGGAGCGCGGGCAGCGTCGGGAACGCGTAAAGTACGTGTTTCTCCGTCCCTGGTTTTTAAAGGATGGAAAAAGGGGCGGAGAAATACGTACGCGCGGGGGTAAAGTGGTTAAAGAGAATCTGTATTGTTAAAATCACACAAAAGTAAACATACCAGTGCGTTAGGGGACATCTTCTATTACCCTCTGTCACAATTTCGCTGCTCCCCGCCGCATTAAAAGTGGTTAAAAACAGTTTTAAAAAGTTTGTTTATAAACAAACAAAATGGCCACCAAAACAGGAAGTAGGTTGATGTACAGTATGTCCACACATAGAAAATACATCCATACACAAGCAGGCTGTATACAGCCTTCCTTTTGAATCTCAAGAGATCATTTGTGTGTTTCTTTCCCCCTGCAGAATCTCATGCACTGACGTTTCAGGCCGCTCTTTTCTTCCTGCAAACAGCTTTGCCCTTGTCTGTAATTCCTCACTATGTGAAAGCCCAGCCAGCTCAGAGGACGATTTATCCAGCTTGTAAAAGATAAGAGAGAAGAGAGAAGCTGCTCTAATCTAAATAATACACAGGCAGTGTGCATAGAGGGGCCTGGAAGGGGGAGTTCATAGCAGAACCACAACACTGAAGAACTTGGCAGCCTTCCAGACACAGGCCTGACAAGTCTGACAAGAGAGCGATAAGTTGATTTATTACAGAGACTGTGATAGTACAAAGTGCTGCAGTAAGCCAGAACACATTAGAATAGCTTTTGGAACTTGTAGGATGATAAAAAACAGGATGCAATTTTTGTTACGGAGTCTCTTTAAAGTGAACCAAAGACAAAGCACCCTCATGTATTTTACCATATATATCAGTGGGAACATTAGAGAAAACACCTACCCTGCTCTCTCTTTCATCCTTCACTGCTCAGCCTGCTTGTTATCAGCCCTGATAAAATCCCCGACTGAGCATTCAGTCTGGCTTTGCTCAGGAATCATTATAGCTGAGTCTGTCTTCTCTGGTGTCTTTTCAAGCACAAGCCTGCCCCCTTGTGGCTCTGCTTTCCTGTTCCGTATACTTGCAGCATCACAGAGAGCTGAGATGAGATGGGAGGAGCTGCTAATGTTAGGGTATATTGAAAAACACTTTTTTTAAAATCTATATTTGCTAGTCATAAGAGGTTTTTAGAAATGGTGATTTCATTTTGCACAAAGCCTACTAAATAATATGCTATTCTGATGAACTGTGTTTTGCATGGAGTTTTAGTAAAAAATACAAAAAACGGCACACCAGAGCGGCGAATATACCAGGTACTGTATAGCATTTATTTTGTAAAATCTATCGGGGGATATGTTTATTTTGTGCCAAAGCGTTCATCTCTGGTTTCCTTCAAAGGGAATCTGGAGTGAAAATAAACGATACTTATACGATAATGATTTGTATGTATGGTACAGCTAAGAAATATAACATAAGTAGCCCAGATATTAGTCTCATAGTGTTTCCTGTACAGGAAGAGTTAAAGGTACGTACACAAGTCCAACTTTTTCAACCAACTTGTCGTTTAAACGACAAGTTGGATGTGTGTACACGCCGTTGAGAGACTGACAACACCTGGTTTGCCTGATCCGCTCAGCAGATCCGTTGGACCATCTGTTGTTGAAAAGACTGTTGGGTCCATACATGTGTGCAAACGACTTCCCCCTCCCTGGCGGTAAGCCCGAGCTGAGCTCGGGCTATGCCGCGCAGGGGGAGATCTCAGCCCCTGGTGGGGCGATTTTCATTTTGTAAATTGCTGTGCGCGCAGCCAGCACTTTGCTAGCCGCGCGCACAGCTTGATCGCCGCCGCTCTGCGGCGATCGGCCGCACGCAGCGGCTGAAGAGGGGCCCCCCCCCCGCCAGAGCCCTGCGCTGCCCGGATCAATGAGTTCCGGGCAGCGCTATGGGCTGGATCGTGTGTCCCTGACGTCAGGACGTCGGCTGACGTCCATGACGTCATCCCGATCGTCGCCATGGCGACAGGAGAAGCCAAACAGGGGAACGCGTTATATACGCGTTCCCCTGTTTGCTATAGATGCCGGCGACGATCGGACTAGAGGGCCACATGCGCCCTCTAGTGGTGTTTCATGTAGCTACCACTCTGGTAGCTTTACATGAAACATTGAAAAAAAAATAAAAAAAAATTGGAATTCTGCAATTTGTGCAGAAAAAATTAACCGCCAAGGAGGTTAAGTCGTTTGTCCAACTAATAGATGTTAAAACAACAAGTCATTTAATCAGTCATTTGATCTAGTCCATTGTTTTATCCAGTCCTTTGTCCATTATCAAGTTGGTTTAACGACATGAAAATTAGGTAAATTAGCATACCAGCTGCTTTGTTGGTCAGTGTGTACATGACGTCTGAACAACTTGTTGTTTGCACTTCAAGTCTTTCAAGCGACCAGTTTAAATGACAATCAGGCGTGAAGTTGGACGTGTGTACACACCTTAATAAACTTCAGTTGTTATCTTTGCAAAAGAGCTTATCTGAGCTCTCTGACCAGGCTTGGTCAGCCACAGTGCTGTTTTTTGAAGCACGTATCTCAACCTGTCTCTCATTGTTTCTTGAACTGGGCATAGTTGGGGAGGGGCCACACTTGTGTCTGCGTTAAACACCAACTTTTTCCCATGGACAATTTGTTCACATCCTTTGCACATTTTCATATACGTCTTCCACCAGTCTATGGCAATCATTTTTACTTGTTTTTATGAACGATTACTGTTGTTGGCTGTAACTGTCTGTGACTCAGGCGTGACTTCACTGGCTGCCAAGGATGCTCTCCAAATTCGAATTTGGGTGAACCCCGGATAGTTGCTATCCGGATTTCACCTTGTTAATTACATCACTTGTGCGGGCTGGGCGGGTCAATCTTGCCTGTCTGACGTCTTCTTTGGTCCGTCCCTTGGCGCCTCCCACGATGCAGTCCTTGCAGCGTCACGTGACTATACACTTCCTCCTTTAACCCGGAAGGAGGAAGTGTTTGTAATCACGTGACCGCCTCATGGACCGCACCGTGGGAGGCGCTGAGGGACGGACCTAAGAAGACGTCAGACAGGGTAAGATTGCCCCCCCCCCCCCGCCGCCCAGCCCGCACAAGTGATGTAATTAACAGGGTGAAATCCAGATAGCAACTATCCGGGGTTCACCTGAATTTGAATTTGGAGAGCATCCCTACTGGCTGCATGCTTATTGCAGGTGTGTGACTCAAAAACAACTAAAACCTAAAGCTCAGCATAATGGACAGGCAACTGGCATTGTTTATAAGGAAATGGAGATAAAAGCCTCCATAGTCCTCTCACTCGGGTTCCTTGTAATGTTCTTGTTCAGCGTTATGTGTTGTTGTTCCGCTCTACTCTATTGTCATTTTCTAATTGCTTCTTCCCACCTGTGTGCAATGATTGTGCTGTGTTGCTGTTATTCCATGCTGATGCATAAGTAAAGCTCTTCTTACAATTTAGTTGCGCTAAGTAGGTGACACAAGGTTGGTGGCTGTCATTTTTTCAGGGGCATACTAAATGGCAAGAACATTCCTGGGTTATTTTCTAACGAAAAGAAGAGGATAAAATGATGCTCTCAACTGTAAATTCATCTCCGTTTTAGAGGCATTTTGAAGCACTTTTAACACCTTCTGATTTCCGCTTTATATGCAAATGGCGGTTTTAATGTCTCCGCCACTTGGAAGAAACAATGTGGTTAATGTAAGTTTTCTTCTTCATTACTTTCCACTTTACTGTCAGCTTTTTCAGCAAGTAAAGACGGATCTCGCCGCGCTCCCAGGTATATTAGGTCACACAATAAACTATAAAGGAGTTTAATATTGTTATTGGGGCAGAGATATAAGGAAAACTGCTAAACTAGCACATTTGTTCAGCATCCGTTACAGCAAATAAAATCTGTCTGAGTTTCAAATTTACACTTTTCTCTTTGGCAGTTGTCGCGCCGTGTTATGACATATACTGTATAGGAAGGAACTGTCGCAACAGATTGGTCTATTTGAAATCGTTCGGAGCACTAGATATGAGAATGTGGAGGCTGTTTGCAGAGATGGGCTGCCAAAAACTACGAAGGCATTATTATTATTGAGTATTTATATAGCACTGACATCTTCTGCAGCACATTACAGAGTACATACTCATGTCACTAACTGTCCTCAGAGGAGCTCACACTCTAATCCTACCATAGTCATAGTCTAATGTCCTACCATATTATTATTATGTATTTATATAGCACTGACATCTCCTGCAGCACTGTACAGAGTACATAGTCATGTCACTGACTGTCCTCAGAGGAGCTCACTATCTAATCCTACCATAGTCATAGTCTAATGTCCTATCATATTATTATTATGTATTTATATAGCACTGACATCTTCTGCAGCACTTTATTCCGATTCATAAATCTAACGATCGGCGGCGGTAAGCGGTGGAAATCAGCGGGCGGGAGGAAGCGAGCAGCTCTATTTAAAAACGAACACTGTTTTTTTAACTTAAACAGTGTTCATTCTCTGCGGACATATATGGATTGGCTCAGGGAACTTTTTTTCCCTGCAGCCAATCCCCCCTGTTGCTTGTTAACATTGCGATCACGGGCATCTGTCCACATGATCACGCGCACAGCCCCCCAAACTGCAGAGACGTGACTAGCGCGTCCCTGCGGCTGTAGCAGCTACCACTGCGGACATGAGGCTCACGTCCCTGCGGCAAAAATGGTTATACTATTATGGCAGTTGGACTGAGCAACTGCAATTCAGTAAGTGCTTTTGAAAATAAAGAAATCCCTGAGAATCCACCATGAGAAGATGGACAGGTCCAAAACCTGTTAGATTTTTCAGATTTTCACTCCCTACTGTTAGTAAAGGCAAAATATGGGAAAAGTGATTTTTAGGTCATTTGACTGTGGGTCAAATGTACCATCGTATATGTATGCATACAGATACATTTTACATTTTAAAATGTTTCATTATAGTGGCCCTATAAGAAGACAATGGTTTACACACAATACACAGAACCTGGTGCTTTGCAAATTATGATACATTCCACACAACATCAGTCTCAACCGGGCCTTTAAATGACCCCCAGGGTGGTGTTTGTTGCTGTGCAGAGTTTGTGGGTGTCCCAGCTGAGGGACTTTCACACAAGTGACTTATGAGCTTCCATTTTTGTATCATTATGTGTGATTTCTACGCACAAAGCTGACACACAAGTGAGCCCACACAGAGTATGTTTTCTGGCTGCATAAAATTAATTAAACCTCATAATTGCAGCAGCCTGCGGCCTCCACTGCCACGCCAAGCAGCAGGACGGTAAAACCGCCAGCTGCCAGAATATGTCTAATTACAGGCTGGCGAACAGACAACTTCTAACCTGGAGGTGACAATTGCCGAGCCCGACAGGAGACTGCTCAACTCCACCATGGAGAAGATAAAGTCACTCAAAAGTGACATGGACGAGTGACAGATAGATAGATCAGGGCCGGGCCAGGCCGGGCCGAGGCGAGAGAGGCTCCAGCCTCAGAGCACAGTGTAGGAGGGGGTGCATTCACTCAGCTATCATTCCCCTATTGTGTTTGAAGCAGATAAATAAGATAAGGGGATACATGGCAGTGACTGCAAGCCAGATAACTAGATATTAAGGTGTTGGGGGCCCTGGGGCACCTCTTAGTTTAATAGCAATCAGTGTGTGACGGCTGGGGTGGCAGGGATGGAGGGGCGCACTTTGGTGTCTCAGCCTTGGGTGCTGGAGGACCTTTTCCCGCCTCTGTCTGGGATAGATAGATAGATAGATAGATAGATAGATAGATAGATACTGTAGATATTGGATGGCAGATGGAGAAGAGGGGGAGGAGGAGAAAGATAGAGAGACCAGGGGGGTAACTACAAATCATATGACTTTGATACACTTTCCCCTACTCCGTGTTCACACCCCTTCCCTTGCCTCCTTGCCTCCTCTTGGTGCCCTTCCTAGCATTGGGGGCGGTCCCATCTCACAAGGGTCATAAAACAATTGTGGCCATCATACTTTTCTTACCCATAAAAAGTGTAGCCAAAAAAACACCTGATCTGAAGTATAGTCCCCTGTATGGGTGGAAGGGAAGGTTTATAGTTGTGGCCCCCACAGCTCTGGGGCCCCCTACGTTCACAGGAGCTGCTCCCCTATAGTTATGCCTCTGGGCTAATCTGACTACCTAAACTGGGGCTAACTTGGGTATCTATACTAAAGGCCCCTCTAAATACCCACACTGGGGGACCTATAGCTACTCATACTGTAACTACCTATACTGGGGGATACCTATTACTGGTGGCCATCTCTACCTCCTCCTATATTGGGGTGCTACCTGGAGCAGAAAGGTTTTTATCAGGGATGGTCGTAGTCAGCCAACTTCGCTACACTGGAACTACGCGAAGTTTTCCGCAATTACGCTTCACAAACTACGTCTATAAAATTAGAAACTTTGCTACGTTTGCAATTAGTAGACTATGGGCTTGATTCACAAAGCGGTGCAAAGTGTTTGCACGCTGGTGAAAAGGCCCTTATCACGCCTAAACTCACTTTAGGCATGATAAGAAGAAACTCGCGCGAAGTTACCGCGCGTACGCGCGTAAGTGCGCGCGCAGCACCCGACGCTTCGCGCAAAGCTCTCATTAAGCCCTATGGGACTTTGCGCGCGCTCTCACGCGCGTACGCGCGGTAACTTCGCGCGAAGAGCAGGAAAAAGCGGTGATAACTCAGTGGTGAAAAGGTTATCACGCCTAAAGTCTTTTAGGCGTGATAACTGAGTTATCACCGCTTTGTGAATCGAGCCCCATGCGTTAAAATACGGAAGCTTCGCGTAGTGCAACACCGGTGTCCTCTCCTCCTGTCAAAGCGGGGTGACGCCCGCGAACCTGGTGGAATGTCTGAGGGGATCCCAGTCTTTTCCAGCTGCTTTTATTATTAGTATCCTGGGCTAAGTATCCTTCACTTCTCACCTTTTGCTCATATGCACTTTACCTATTAGGCTGCTCATGTTGTTACAGTTGGTATATGCAGTTTGTTTTTTGTATCATCATTGCACAGTTTTATATATATGCACGTAATTATTATCACTAAGCACTTTATACTTACTGAACCCGGGTTCTACCACTGGTGGGCTCTAAATTGTTGCCCACCAGCTTGGTTTATCTTTGCTATTTATTAGTAGATTATTTGCTACATATGTGTTATTATTAACTTATGCATTGAATACATGAATTATTGCAGCTGGTCATTTAAGACTATGAGGTCTTTTTTACTGTTTTTATTCATACTTGAATCTCCCATTATGTCAATTATTATTATGTGAAATAAATTGTTACATTTTTTGAATATATCTTGAGTGGTGCTTTATTATGGGCTTTCTTTCTCTACCCATATTGCTTCTATAGTTGGGCCCTTAGCACGCTCTCATGTTTTGTTAGTGCTGCGGACGCATTGTTTTGGTATGCGGACGCTTATGCAGAAAAATTTCCGCAATAATCCGCTAACTAAGCGCATGGGTGAACTAATATATGCGTACATTACACCTTCCAGTGCAAAATTGTATACGTGTAGAAGGGCAATAATATTTCTGCGCATGCGCAATGATCCATATAGACGCAGTTACCGGAAGCGTAGTTGACTTCGCAATACATACGTCAACTACGTGTAGCGGGTGAAGCTTCAGATAGCGGTACTACGACTGCGCGGAAATACGTATGCGTATACGATGCGTAGTTGCAGACTACGACGCAGTGCACGATTCGCACTGGCGTAGTTTACAAGCAACCCTGGTTTTTATGCAATCAAAATTGTGCTATGGGGCCCCATAATTCCCAGCTAAGCCCCCGCGCATGTGTCTAGTGAGCAGTAAAACTTCAGGTTGTCTTCAGAAATATGGAATAACAAAACATCCACACACATGGTATTTCACTTTAAGAAATACAATTACATAAAGTCACAATGTATCTATTAAAATAAATCGATTCTTTAAACGTGAATCCTCCATTATCCACGGAAAAGCTGGCACAGCATAGCGTACCGTATAATCTGCGTGATGGATCGCGCCTGTAAACGTCCTCTCCTGATTGCCATTCGCACTCCGGCAATCAGTCACCAGATAATGACAGGCAGTCAATGCCCATCCTCCAGCCTGGATCACCGCCACTTACCACCGAGGTTAAAATACATAATCATAATAATTACCAGCCAGATAAAACACACAAATTGATTTCTAAGGAAAACAAACAGTTCAAGCCGAACATTTTCTTCCGCTTAACATTTTAAGGAAAAAGAGGGGAAAAAAACTGACACGACCGTTAATCTGAAAGCATCAATATTCCGTCTGAAAGCGAAAGATAAATAGATGACCGGGAGAGAGAGGTGAGCCGGTATAAATGTCAGCCGGCACTGAATGATCGCTCAGAACTGGTCAATACTGTCCAGAGAAATCACTCATAATGTAAGGACAGCTCTACTTTAAAGCGGAATATAACCCTGCATTTCAACTTTGCTCTAAAACATTATTTACAGAATATTATATGCAACCAGCATTTTTTTTTTTACTAGACCAGCATTGGAAGGGTTAAACACAGAGCTTTAAAGTTCCGTGGAGAGATATGCAGAAGTTCAGATTGTTACATTCTATTTAGTTAAATGTATCTATTGATAAATGTTACACACTCTTTGGCTGTCCTCCAACTCCTTCTCAGTCAGAGAGATGAGTCACATTCAACACTTAGATACATTTATGTAAACAAAATGTATCTATGTCAGCTTCGGATGCTTCTGCAGAAATCTCCAGGAACTTTAAAGCACTGTGTAACCCTTCCAATGCTGGTCTAGTAAAAAAAAAATGCTGGTTGCATATAATATGCTGTAAATAATGTTTTAGAGCAAAGTTGAAATGCAGGGTTATATTCCGCTTTAAGAGGGCTAAATAAAAATGTATAGATTTATAGGTCATCATCTAGAGAGATGTATGGAAGCCAATGAAGCAGGGATGGTCGTAGTCAGCCAACTTCGCTACGCTGGAACTACGCGTAGTTTTACACAATTACGCTTTGCCAAACTACAGCTTCGAAATCAAATATTCGCTTCATATGCATTTCAAAGATTACGCGTTAAAATACGCAATTACGTGTAGTGCGAAGAGTAGTTACTCTTCTATGCGTACATTCCCTTTTCCAATGCATACATTTGTAAGCATGCAATCGCACGCGGAAAATTAGACGCAAGTAACACTAGTTCACTACACATGTTAACTACGTATAGTGTACGTAAGCTACGCGTAGCGGTACTTCGCTACACGTAAATTCGTAAGCATAGTTTTGAAACTTCACCTACGAACTACGATGTGTAGATGTGAACTACGATGTGTAAATTCGCACAGGCGTAGTTTCTGCTCATCCCTGCAACAGTCGCCTTCAAGTTCCATTCGGACATACTGTATTTGAACCAAACCAAAGAAGCCTGAATACGGACAAAGGCTTCCTACTGAGTATGCTGATCTGTGTTTAATATGTCTTTAAAGTGAACTTCCAGACTAAAAAATCTACTCAGCAGCACTGAAAAGGCTTGGTGTTTCTTGAACAGTTTGACAGCATCAGAACTTTGTTTTTCTTACCAAAGCCTCATTTTTAGCTGCACAGAAGCTAAGCTCCACCCCATCAAAGGAAACTGCCCACCCCATCAAAGAAAACTTTAAATCAGCCCCAAGGTTCTTATCTTCTTGTGCATGGGCGTATTTGGGTAATATAGTCCCTATGGCAAACACTGAAATTGCCCCTGCCCTAACCTGACCCCCTTTTCTTGTAATATCAGCTTCTTTTCTTGCATATATTCCGTATAGTAAGTCTGAAGTGATAATTAAAAAAAAAAAAAAAAAACAGATACTCACTTAAGGAGAGAGAAGGCTCTGGGTCCTATAGAGCTTTCGCGGTCTCCTCACGGTCTCTTCGTTTCCCCGCAGGCTCCTCCGTTTGAATCTCCTGCTGCGGGAGACTTTGGCAGTCTTCGTAAGCACTCGAGCTCCCGAAGACTGGCGGTTCTGTACTGTGTATGAGAGAGGGCGCTCACGTGTGCGCAGTATGGAGCAGCCCGTCTTCGGACGCCTGAGTTCTTCCAAAGACTGCCGAACTCTCCTCAGCCTGGAAGAGAGCAGTCTACGCCCAAATGGTCATGGATTGCTAACGGGGAAGCCAGCGGGGGAACAAGGAGAATGGGAAGACATCCCCCAGTATTGTGGTGCAGCAGGGATAAGGGGGCAGGCATTGCACCCATAGCCCTATGACGCCCATGGCAGGAGCCATGCCTGCAACCCTCTAGATACGCCACTGATCTTGTGCTTTTAATAGAAGTGAGACCAGATCACAACTAACCGAGTTCTCCTGGAGTTCAGTGAATTTTTGCGGGACAAAAATTGATTATCTCTACCAAAACATTAAAAAAAAACACTGCTAAAAATAAAGTAGAGATCGTAAATACAAAGCATATGTAATTCGTGGCATCTTATCTGATGTATTTCTTTGCTTGCTATCTATGCTCTGAAACAGGCATTAGAACAATTTCTCTATCCATACCTCACCTGGCGGGTGGTTTTCAAGAGCTGATATATTCATATACATGTTTAGCATTCCACATTCCGCAGCCTATAGACTGTCTTTGAAGTGTAACCGGTGACACATATAAAGCTGATGCCTCTAACAGAAGCTTACATCTTCATCTCCTGCGTTCCGTTATTCCTCTCCATACATCAGATTTATTACCTTGTCCCCGCACGGCAGGCCATCGCTCATGCAGTGAGATGTATGCATCCTGTACATCCCCCTCCATGCACCCCCCCCCCCCCCCCCCACCCAGTGACAGACAGGCATCAGCTAATGAATATTAACCACAAACTCTGGCTGCAGATAACAAGCTGGGCATGCCAGAAATAAAACCACACATTTTTTTAGCGATGTTTTTGCTTTTTCAGAAGTCGTAAATTGAGGTAAATTTGGAAGCTACACTTCACGGTCGTCCTGTGATTCATGTGCTGCAAAGCTGAATTATTATCTGCAAGTTCTTCCGAAAGGCCGTAAAGCGGACCTGTACTCAGAACTTCTTCTCTGCTCTAAATGGTAAGCATCAGCATAATAACTTTTAAAGAAAAACGTTTCTTTGTTACAGCTGGTAGAAAATCCTGCAATACATCTGCAGTGTTTCTACTTCCTGCTGTCACAGAAGCAGACCTCTCGTGCTTTCAAATTAGCTTATCTGCCAAGGCAATCAGCTGACGCAGGGGAGAGATCAAATTACAACTTGTGATTAGTCACAGATAAGGGGGAATTAGCCAGGCTTAACTCTCTAAACACCTACAGGGTGCATTCCTCTGTTTTCCTTCCATCCTGTGCAAGAGTTCAGGTCCACTTTAAAGGGGAACTGAAGAGAGAGGTATATGGAGGCTGTCATGTTTATTTCCTTTTAATCAATACCAGTTGCCTGGCAGCCCTGCTGGTCTATTTCTCTGCAGTAGTATCTGATTAAAACCAGAAACAAGCATGCAGCTAGTCTTGTCAGATCAGACTTATAAGTCTGAACCACTGAAACACCTGATCTGCTGCATGCTTGTTCAGGGGTTATGGCTAATAGTATTAGAGGCAGAGGATCAGCAGGGCTGCCAGGCAACTGGTATTGTCTAAAAGGAAATAAACATGACAGCCTCCATATACCTCTCTCTTCAGTTCCCCTTTAAAGGGAAACAAAAGTGAGAGGGATATGGTGGCTGACATATTTCATTCCTGTTAAACAATGCCAGTTGCCTGGCAGTCCTGCTGATCTCTTTGGCTGCTGCAGTGTCTGAATCACACACCTGAAACAAGTATGCATGTAATCAAGTCAGACTTGAGTCAGAGCACCTGATCTGCTGCATGCTTGTTCAGGGCCTGTGGATAAGGGTATTAGAGGCAGAATTTTAAAGGGAATAATAAGAAAAAAAAAACATTATGTCTCCATTTCCAGCCATTATAGTTTTAAAATAAAACATGCTACTGTGGATAAAACTGACACGTTTTATTTGGCCATTTGTCCTGGTTATTACAACGTAGTGGGGATCACAGGAGCGCACATGGGCGTGCACTTCTGTAAACTGCAGGTTACGTGTATCGCTACACCCTGTGCTTAAGTGAAGTCCACAGTGGCGTAGATATGTGTACCAGCAGCGCTGAACCGGTCAATAATATTAATCATTGTTCATTGACTGCCAGCAAATTTTGATACTGCTGCATGTAAGTTTTCTTTAGAAACACAGAGGCATGGGCGTAATAATAACCCCTGCAAGGGATGCAGGTGCAGGGGCCCATGGGGGGGGGGGGTGAAGCCTGGTAAAGGGGCCCACCCAAGGCCATTTTAAGAGAAAGCAGTGGGCACACATTGGTGGGGAGAGGGGCCCAATTCCCGTCTCCTGCACCAGCGGTGGGGTCACCAGAGGGTGGTCCCCATCCAAGGTTTTGCATGGGTGCCCAGTGATGTTTAGTTACACCACTGCACAGAGGAATAGCTGTGTTGTCTATCCAAAGCTGCAGCAATATTTTCAATAAGTCTCAGCTATCTTTTGAACTGAACTGCATGTATTGTGTGGTTGGTTTTCAATAAACGTGGATTTTTTTCTCTGCATTTGACCGGTCACAGAGCTCATTTATTCCTGGCTGCCAGTAATTAATGGGATGATTTGCTTGGCCTGGCCTTAATGATCTCACCCCCAGGTTTGTAAAGACAGCGGAGAGGTGAAAAGGTCACATAGGCAGCCTTGTTCGATTGGTGCGCCGATGCTAAAGGTGCGAAGGCTTATTAAAAACCGCACTTATTCTCGAAAATCACCGAAGGCGTTAACGTCAACGTGACACCTTCATCAAGAAACAGCAATGAACTGCTCCCTAATGATTCTAAAATTACACCGTGATTAACTAGTAGAGCGCAGTCTCATACGCGGTATATTACAAATTAAATCCCTTGTTAATTTCCATGACATTTTCTATAGTGCATGTTTACTAATAAGTGTTTAATTACACGAAAAGGAAATGTTTCCAGTTAAAGGAGACATATTGGAGGACATTAAAATGATTTTGCATCGGCTGATTGACCACTGACCGGTCAGAAAAGTAGTCTAAATACTGATCAGCCTACCTGGTTCCACCCCCTGGCCCATGTGGCCACTGTTTGCCTCTGCATTGCTACAGAGGTTAGTCTAGGATGCAGCCAGGGAGCAGAGGAGGGTGTGTGGCTTAAACAGGAGTTGACATGTCGTGGGTGAGAAGGAGGTGTGCCTAGGTATGAGGGGAGTGGCTGGCATTCACTACCAGGAAGTCCAGACACCTTTTGGGACATGTAGGAGCTTAGGAGTGCTGTCCTAATACCTTCACTCACCCCGTTTGATCGGAGGCAACCCAGCCAATCAGAACTTGGAGATAAATAAGATATAAGGAAAATCTTCACAGATGCATGGGTTAGGCAGACATACCAGTATATACAGAGGGGGGGGGGGGGGGGGTATGGTCAGGGGCGTAACTAAAGTTTGTTGTGCCTTTCAGCAAAAATCTGCTAGCTACCTCCAAGTTGGAGTTTAAGGTAGCTTCCAGGCCACGCCCTTCTCACTCCTCTTCAGTGCAGCTCCATGCCATGCAGCCTATCATCCTACGGCTCTCCCCTCTGCATGTCATGTGACAGGCATCAGGAGCCACAAAGTGATAGGCCGTACTGTGACTACACGGGATAGAGGAGTGAGGAGAGCCTTACTTGCTGCCAGAAGCAGGTAATGCATAACGCTCTGCTGCCGCTGCTCTGCATGTAGGATCAGGAGCATGCCCCCTTAGCCCCCAAGCCCTTCCCCCACAACGACTGGGTTTGTGAAGGCTATTTGTACACCCCTGAGACCACTGTGATGAGAGGCATTGCTCCCAACTGTCCCTCTTTTGGAGGGACAGTCCCTCTTTGGAAACCCTGTCCCTCTTTCCTCATCATTTGTCCTTCTGTCAGGACTTTATCCCTCTTTCTATGTAAATATAAATATTTCTCTACTAATAAATGTGTTTGATTGACTGTAAACTTAATTCCGATCCTTTAACTTGATATATAACTTCGCGTCATCACGGCGGCCGGCGTGACAGGTCTGCGCATGCGTAGAAAACCCACGCATGCGCAGACCTATCACACCAGCCGCCGTGTTGACGTGAATCGGCCGGCGTGATGACGCATTGCGTCATTAATCAGGAAGAGCCGGCCGACACCAGGCCCGGGTGTTGCCGGGTAACGCCGATAACAGGGGGCGCCAGAGGCTGAAGGAGATGAGCCAAGAGGACACCGCGAGACCTCGCCGCCTACAGTAAGCTGGAAGAAGCCCCAGGTAAGTGTATTCTTTTAAATTTGGACACTCCTCTGAGCCCCTTTAAGTGTCCCTCTTTCTCATCTAAAAAATTTGGGAGGTAGGGCGGAGGTCCCAACTTCCAAAACAAAAGCCCATCCTCCAGAAATGAGGGCACACTTTTTAGTGGTGCAGGAAGTTACTATCATTGTTGAGTCATGGTGGCCACACCTCTTATATGACCCCTGAAAGATGGACTCCATGGTGGTGGAGACCCCTACAGGTTGGAGGGAAAGAGGATGTGAATGGAGGGTAGAGCCCACAAGTTTTTCTAAGGAGCCCCATTATTTGCAGTTGCTTTCATTTAGGTCCGCACTACAGGCACAAGAGACTAAAGCAATGCTTGTCTTTATGGTAGGATCACTTTATTTCGCCAAGTACAACAGGGGTTGTACCCGGAATTATTTTTGGTGCGTACAGGGTCGGTGATGGTACAGTAACTAATACACAGTAATTATACATAGAGTAGGCTAATACATAGAACATAGTGGAGAATGTCCCGATGGGGTCAACCGAGTGCTATGTGATTGGAGTTGCCACATTCACTGTGTCGCTCAAAAGCTCACAGCGATTCGGATGCGTTCAGGAAAAATAGGAGAGAAAGGAAGAAAGAGAGGAGAGACAGAGAGTCCCCCGGATTTGTGCAGTTGGCATGGCTGGCTACTGGCCACGCTTAGAAGATGTAGTTCAGAGCGGTCAGCCAGCCCGGAGGCAGTTGACAGAGGAGTTCCTGCATGTTGGATAAGCAGGGCCGGATTTAGGCCAAGGCAACCTAGGCCATGGCCTAGGGCACCACAAGAGGAAGGGCACCAAAGCAGCAGGCTAAACTGGTGCATCATTTGCAAGTTTACAAATGCTTTAATGCAGGGAGATCAGGCGAGTGCCTGACTGCGGTACTCTGATGCTAGCTGCCTGTGCAGCGGCCGCCCTGCTCTCTGTGCACGTTTGCATTGTGGCTGGCAGCTATGGACTTGGGCAGCATTGGAGACAGAGGGGAAGGGAAAGCTTCTGCACTGGAGACGAGAGGAGAAATTAGTGACACAGATGGGTGCTGCGTTGTGAAGGCGAGCTGGCTACCTATACTGGAGGGAAAGGGGGGAGGAGTCATCTGGCTATGTGTACTAGAAGGAAGGGTAGAGGAGTCACCTGGCTACCTATACTGGAGGGAAAGGGGGGAGGGGTAATCTGGCTACCTATACTAAAGGGAAGGAGGAGGGGTCAGATTGCTACCTGTACTGAAGGGGGGTGGCTGGTGACACTGGCCTAGGGCGGTAAAGAGTAGAAATCCAGCCCTGGGGATAAGAGCAGGACTACCAAAACTGTGTTGGACTGCAGGGATCCCAGGCTGTGGTTCAGGCCCTGACATATTTGTCAGCAGGCAACAGGTCCAAACAAAAAGGAAGCCCAGGAGGAAGAACACCAAGATATACACTCCATGAAGGGTATCTTGCATTTTACAGCCTCATGTTGAGAATGGTGAAAAGGGTGACAAATGGAGTCAGTGTCCGATGAGCAGATCAGCTGGGCTGCTGTGGGGTGGCTCCAAAAAACGTGCTATCGACAAGCTGTGCCAAGTGTTGAAATATAGGCACAGGGGACTCTAAAGTAATGGCTCGAACCTCCGATTTTAGGTTCGTGAACCTCGAACGCAAACTTCCGCAAAAGTTCGGGTTCGCGCAAACTTCGCGAACCGCTATAGACTTCAATGGGGAGGCGAACTTTGAAAATTACAAACATTTTTGCTGGCCACAAAAGTGATGAAAAAGATGTTTCAAGGGGTCTAACATCTGAGTTTTTGCATGTATGAGTGGGATAGACGCCAAAAGTCCCGGGGAAAAATCCAGATTTTGACGCACAGCGCGTTTTAAGGCCAGAAATCATATTTTATTGCTAATTTGGAGGCCTACAGTGCTTTAAAACATCTTGCATGTGTATACATCAATCAGGGAGTGTAATTAGAGTACTGCTTCACACTGACACACCAAACTCACCGTGTAACGCAACGCAAACAGCTGTTTGTGTAGTGACGGCCATGCTGGACTGGTGCACAAGATGGCGAGAGTGCAGGTTTTCAAGCCCATATGGTCGCCGGGCTCAATGACAGAACAACAGTGACTGTCCAGCTGATCGAATGTGGTCTGTCCACAATGAAGAAACAACCTTATTATCTTGGGTGTGCCCCCACCAAGCCCCCCCCCCCCCGAGACACTCCCATAGCCGGCGATCATTGCTTCATTGTGATATGCAAACCCCTTCACCGCGGCAAGGTAACGATCATGAAGGGGAATTGACACATGTACATGCCTTTTGTTTTGTTGTTGCAGCCGCAGTGCAGCCAGAAAAATTAGGCAGGCATGTACACGCACCAGAAAAATTATGAACAGGTATGCAGTGACTAGTATTACAATTGTGCAGCTGTCACACACAGGTACCGTGAACAGGTATGCAGTGACTGGTATATAATATAACACTGTGTGCGGTCACGTAGGTGCAGTGAACGGGTATGCAGTGACTGGTATCAATACAATGTGCAGCTGTCACACACACAGGTACCGTGAACAGGTGCAGTGACTAGTATATAACACTGCGTGCTTCTGTCACGCAGGTGCAGTAAACAGGAACAGGTATGCAGTGATTGGTATTACAAATGTGCAGCTGTCACACATGTGCAATAAAAAGGTAGTCACTAAATGTGCTGGGCCTGGCAGTGGCACAGTAGGAATTAGCAAGGGGCCAAGGGCAAGCTGCGACTGATTGACAGGGCTGTATATGTAAGTGTCAGTGGGACATAAAAAACAAAACAAAAATAGATCACAAGAACAACATTAGCTCTCAAAAGAGCTGTTGAGAGGTGCTTTTTAGCAATAAGTATCAGCAAGGAGCAAGCTATCAAGCCTAACAAGAGCCTTACTAAGCTTTCCCTAATGTCTCTGCAGCAACCTCTCCCTTCTCTAATTACTGCAGCCACACGAGTGAGGGAAATGGCCGACGCTGCCTGCCTTTTATAAGGGGGGGGGGGGGCTCCAGGAGGGAGTAGCCTGATTGGCTACCATGTGTCTGCTGACTGGGATGTAGAGGGTCAAAGTTGAGCCTAATGATGTAGTATAGGGGGCGGGTCGAACTTGCATATAGTTCGCCGTTCACCACAAATGCGAATCAGCGACAGGGGAGGACTGGGACCTTTTGGCCTGGGGGGACAACACAAACTAGAGGCCCGTTTCACGGCATCCCCAGCCCAAAGCCATATCTTTCTTGTGTGCAAATCTTCAAATTGTGATGACTAACAGCCCCAGCCACACACACACACACACACACACACACACACACACACACACACACACACACACACACACACACACACACACACACACACACACACACACACACACACACACACACACACACACACACACACACACACACACACAATGTACCTGATGCCTAACCCCATTTCTCCGCACAATCTACCTGTCTGTGTCTGATGCCTAACCTTAAAGGAGTTATCAGGCTTTTTTTTTTTTTTTTTTAATGAAAATAAGTGCTACTTACCCAGGGCTCGTCTAGCCCCAAGCTCCCAGCATGTCCCTTGGCGCAGCTCTGCAGTCAGCTGTTCGTTACCGCTGCCTCCCAGCCCAGGGCGATGACGTCAGGCCGACTGCGCCTGTGCGAGCGGCGCTGTCAATCACCGCCACATGGACCAGAGCGTACTGTGCAGACGCAGAACTACTGCGCCTGCGCAGTACACTCCGGTCCACGTGGCGGTGATTGACAGTGCTGCTCGCACAGGCGCAGTACAGGCCGACATCCAGGCCGGACTGGTGCCATCGCCGGGGACTGGGAGGCAGCGGCAGCGAATGGCTGACTGCAGAGCTGCGGCGAGGGACATGCTGGGAGCGTGGGGCTGGAGGAAGCCCCGGGTAAGTAGCACTTATTTCATTAAAAATGCCTGATAACTCCTTTTAACAACCCCCCCCCCCCCCCCACACACACACACACACACACACACACACACACAAACCTACCTACCTGGTGATGCCTAACCCCACTCCTGCCCACCCACCATACAAAGTACTTGTCTGACACCTACCCCCCCTCCAACTACCTGTTTGACAGTGCCTAACTGCCTGCCTCCCCCCTCCCCTGCCGCCAATCACACCACAAGAAGAAAAAACGTTCCCCCTCAGGCCAGGGTTAGAATGGGGATGATTATCACACAAAAAAACCTCAGAGGGCACTGGCCTGGGCAGAGAATTGAATTTGACAGCAGTAGCAGGCAGGCAGCAAAGTGTGTGTAAGTCAGTGACAAGAAGGGAGAAGAAGTACAGAAACAAAATTTATAAAAACCACCTTCTCCTCTGGCAACCTGGACCCGACCTCCTCTATCCTCCTGTCTCCTCAGTCCTACACCTCCTCCTCCTCCACAGCAGCAAGCAGCTATAGGTGGCATCTTCGACTCCCAGCCCCCAGGGTGTCCGACTCCTCCAGCCAGGACAGCCAGCCAGCCACTCGTAGCCGCAGCTCCAGGCCCCCAGCCCCCCCTAGCACAGAAAGCTGAAGAGTGAGACAGCTCACTCCGATGACACCGCAGGCACAGCAGCACGTTGCGGGCGGCAATGGCTCCAGGCGGGGGGCGGAGTCAAGCAGGGTCAACCCACCGGGCCGGAGAGGACCTAAGCTATTTGTGTCCTTGTGCCGCTCACATCCACCGCAGGCGCAGCCACGCACAAGGGCACACCACGCCCGGCAGCCTCAGCCCCTTCTCTGATTGGATACTTCAACTTGCCGGGAAATATCGCGCGAGGTTGCGATCCCCACTGCGAACCTGTCATCTGTGGTATGTCTGCGGCCGCTGCGTATAGCAGCGGCCGGCCCTAATTACTTAAGATTCGGGCGGCCCGGGGGGCAATTGCCCCCCGTCCCCCTGGGCCAGTCCTCCCCTGATCAGCGATGTTCGCGTGTTCACGTTCGAATGCAAACCATTCGGGTCATCACTAATGGCGGCCTTTCTGTCTGTACCATAGGCAAAATAGTTATTCCTGATTGTTTGAGGACTGAAGAAGTTACTCTTTAAGAAATTAAGATTGAGGCCTTCTATAACAGAAACCATTGTCCAGTTGAACCTGCTTTCAACAGGCCATTTCTCATAGCTCCAATGTTAGCCGTAAATTAATTAAATGGAGGTCTCCTTTGAAGATGGCTTACCCGACCCCGCTGCACAGGGGAGTGATAAGGGCTCCTCTGCCGTGACTTGTCATATATTGTATATAATTCATCATATAAATGCAAACACACAGAAAACATGGAAATCCAGGCTGCTTGCTATGCAAGATCTCCTCTAAACCATAAACGTATTGATGCATGAAGATGCTCTGATTGAATCTCCAGCTGTAATTCCCTCAATTGGTTCTGGTGTCATTCTAAATTACAGCACTCGGGGCCGAGAGATTGGATTAACAATAAAAAGCAACAGCTCTGCCGGGAGTCCATGTCAGACCTCCGTGACCTCTGTTGTCTTATAAGTCAATTTAGCATAAAACAAATGTATGGAAGAATGGCAGGAAAAAGAGGAGTCCAAAGGCTTTGGGCCTACATCATTCCGATACTGTTGGCCAAGAAGACAAAATAAAATAAAACCTCTGTTGTGTTGTTGGCTGTTCATCAGTGTTGGAAACAATATCCACTATAATAACAATATCAGATCTCAATGATAATGTTTAAACTCTACTAGAACCCATTAACCACTTAAGCCCGAAAGGGTCGTTTATTTTTTTGCATCTGAGCAACTTTCACCTCCCATTTATTTGCCAATAACTTTATCACTACTTATCACAATTAATTGATCTATAGCTTGTTTTTCCGCCACCAATTAGGCTTTCTTTGGGTGGTACATTTTGCTGAGAATTAATTTATACTAAATCCATTTTAACAGGAATATTAAGAAAGAAATGGAAAAAAAAAACATTATTTCTCAGTTTTTGGCAATTATAGTTTGAAATTAGTACATGCTACCGTAATTAAAACTCATGTATTTTATTTGCCCATTTGTCCCGCTTATTGCACCATTTAATTTATGTCCCTATCACATTGTATGTGGCCAATATTAAATTTGGAAATAAAGGTGCATTTACAAGCCCATAATTTAAAAAAAATATATTAATATACTCCTTTAACATGCATATTTAAAAAGTTCAGACCCTTAGATAACTATTTATGTTTTTTTTATTATTATTGTAATTTTTTTTTTTTTTTATTAAAATTTTATTTGGGTAATTTTTGATGTGGGAGGTAAACAGCTGTTTTTAAATGTTAAAAATGTATTTATTTAATACAAAGTGGATGTGGGTGTAGTTTTACTATTTGGCCACAAGACGGCCACAGTCAAAAAGTCCTGGGAGCGATCGATCTCGCTCCCAGGAAGAAGAATGAAGACGGGGGAACTTTTTGAACTCAGAAAAACCGCAGCGTCTGATGAGACGCTATCGGCTTTTCTGCGGGAGGGATCAATGGGCTAACGGCCGGCGGCGGGAGCTCGCACAGGAGACCCCGCGGGAGCGCGCGTGGCCCACGGGAGTACGCGCAGCCCAACTGGACGAGAATGTTTGTCCAGTTGGGCTTAAGTGGTTATCGAGAATCTGTAGTGAAAATATATTCTAAAATGTTATTTTTTAGTTACAATATTAACCTTGTGGGGACCGCTGATGGTAACTCCTACGTCACACTTGCGGCTGTCTAAGCCAGATGCGGCGTGGGATTTACTCCACCTGCCATTTTCGCACTTGAGAGGGGAGATTAAGCTGTCATATGACAGCTGACATCTACCTCAGTGATCAGGAGCCATCGCGATTGACTGCTGATCACGTGATCACTACGATCACTGGCGGATCGTAGTGATCACTGTTAGAGCAGCAGCGGCGGTCTGAGGGGAAGAAGAGGATACACTCACCTTCCTGTCGTTCCCCCGGTGATCGTCGCTCCCCTCCACTCTGGCTGACATCCCCGCTCGCTCTGACGTAAGTGTCGGGTCCCGTCTTGATGACATCGTGAAGCCGCGACCCGGAACTTCATGGCAGTGCGAGCGAGGATGGCGGCCAGAGCGGAGGGTGCTAGAGCTGCTCATCGCTGGAGCCTGGAAGGTGAGTAAAGGCTTCTGGCAATACAGGGGACACTGGGCTACACTGGGGACACCATGTCCAGCTATTTATTCTGGGGATCTGGCTGCCTGACCCCCCCCAAACGCACCCTCTCCGCAAGTAAAATGGCCTGGTCCTTAAGGGGGGGTTATGCAGCTGGTCCCCAAAGGGTTAATTTATAGATTATGTAGCCTGTGTTTGCCCATTGTAAAATCTTCCTTCTCCCTGGTTTACACTGCTGGTGACATATTTACTGCTGTCAGGTACACTCTCCCCCTGGGATCTGGTATTCAGCCTAGAAACTGCCCTGCTTCTCTCTGTTCCAGAAATTGAGATATCTTCTATAGTTCTTTCTCTTGTGGCACCTGCGAGGATAAAAGAAGTCAGGGAATTTCTCTACTGCATGGTGGCATAGTGTATAGCACTCTTGCCTTGCAGCACTGGGTCCCTTGTTTATATCCCAGCCAAGTCACTATCTACATGGAGTTTGTATGTTCTCCCTGTGTCTATGTGGGTTTCCTCCGGGCAGTCCAGTTTCCTCCCACATCCCCAAAACATACAGATAAGTAAATTGGCTTCCCCCTAAATTGGCCCTTGACTACAATGGACATGTGACTATGGTAGGTATCAGATTGTGAGCTCCTCTGAGGACAGTCAGTGCTGGGTTTAAGGAACCCTGTGGCCCTGGGGCATACTAGAGTTGGGGCCCCCAGTGCAAAAGCTTCTCTCCCTCCGGCAATTACCCCTCTGCTCCCCGGGGCCCTGCAAGTATACCGGTAATAGCCATAATTACCTATTAGTCCTGGCGGGTGAGCGGACGGGTAGAGGCTACACTTTGAGAGACGGTGTCTCCCTCCCACTCTACGAACCGGCGTGTTTACACATGACTCGCCGAGTGGGAGAGAGTCAGCGTATCTCAGAGTGCAGCCGCTGCCAGTCCGCTCACCCGCCAGGACTAATAGGTAATTATGGCTATTATACTCGCAGGGCCCCGGGGAGAAGGCAGAATATAGCAGGGTCGCAGAGTCAGCACTGCAGGGGCCTCAGCAGAGGTCGGGGCCCGGGGCAGTTGCCCCCTTTGCCTCTATGGTAGCGCCAGCAGTGACATGACTATGTACTCTGTAAAGTGCTGCAGAAGATGTCACTGCTATATAAATACATAATAATAATATGGTAGGACATTAGACTATGACTATGGTAGGATTAGAGTGTGAGCTCCTCTGAGGACAGTCAGTGACATGACTATGTACTCTGTAATGTGCTGCAGAAGATGTCAGGGCTATATAAATACATAATAATAATAATAATAATAATAATAATAATAATAATAATAATAATAATAATATGGTAGGGCATTAGACTATGACTATGGTAGGATTAGATTGTGAGCTCCTCTGAGGACAGTCAGTGACGTGACTATGTACTGTGTAATGTGCTGCAGGAGATGTCAGTGCTATATAAATACATAATAATAATATGGTAGGACATTCGGCTATGACTATGGTAGGATTAGATTGTGAGCTCCTCCGAGGACAGTCAGTGACATGACTATGTACTCTGTAAAGTGCTGCAGACAATGTCAGTGCTATATAAATACATAATAATAATATGGTAGTGGTAGGTTATTAGGCTATTACTATGGTAGTAGTAGATTGTGAGCTCCTCTGAGGACAGTCAGTGACATGACGATGCACTCTGTAAAGTGCTGCAGAAGATGTCAGTGCTGTATAAATACATAATAATAATACAGGAGGACATTACACTATGACTATGGTAGGCAGTGGTGTAGCTAAGGAGCTGTGGGCCCCAGTGCAAGTTTTATATGGGGCCCCCTAAGCACTCTATACATAACAATGAATACAGCCCAATTAAACCTACCAAGGACAACCACAGTGTCAGAGGTGCAAGAAGGGGATGGGGAACAGTTTGTTAATTATTACTAACATTCAAAGCATCTATAGAAGTGATTATTACAAACATAGGACCAATAAAGAGCTAATAATGCAGTTGAGGGAGGTCCCTACAGGGCCCCTCTGGATCAAGGGCCCCGATGTGGTCGCAACCTCTGCAACCCCTATTGCAATGCCACTGATGGTAGGATTAACTTGTGAGCTCCTCTGAGGACAGTCAGTGACATGACTATGTACTCTGTAAAGTGCTGCGGAAGATGTCAGTGCTATATAAATACATAATAATATTATGGTAGGACATTAGACTATGACTATGGTAGGATTAGATTGTGAGCTCCTCTGAGGACAGTCAGTGACATGACTATGTACTCTGTAATGTGCTGCAGGAGATGTCAGTGCTATATAAATACATAATAATAATATGGTAGGACATTAGACTATGATTATGGTAGGATTAGATTGTGAGCTCCTCTGAGGACAGTCAGTGACATGACAATGTACTCTGTAAAGTGATGCAGAAGATGTCAGTGCTATATAAATACATAATAATAATATGGTAGGACATTAGACTATGACTATGGTAGGATTAGAGTGTGAGCTCCTCTGAGGACAGTCAGTGACATGACTATGTACTCTGTAAAGTGCTGCAGAAGATGTCAGTGCTATATAAATACACTAGCCGACCCGCGTCGTAGCATACGCCGCATCTTCTATCTATCTAACAGAGTACGTGCCTCAACCTTGAAGCAAGAAGAATAAAGGTGGGTACACACATCAGATAAAAGTCTTTGGAAAATCAAAGATCTCAGACCAATTTTACCCCCTTCCATGTAGTATGAGAGCCATACCTACACAGTCTATTCTATGGAGCTGAACTCCCCATCAGACAGAAATCTTTGCAAGATGCTGCACACAAAGATGCTGTACACATGCAACAGATCAGTATCTGCAAAAGATCGGTTCCTGCAAAAGATCAGTACCTACAAAATACATTCATAGTCTATATCTGCAGATCTCATACACACCTTGTTTAACGGACAATCATCTGCAGATCAGATCAACCAGGATGGATCTTTATATCTGCAGATGATTGTCTGATCTGTAGATGAATGTCCGTCAAACAAGGTGTGTATTATGCTGGGCATACATGGTACGTTTTCTACCGTGTAATCGAGCCGCTGGCTCGATTCCCGCTCTTCCCCGCGGGCACCCGGATCGATTCCCGCTCGTCCCCGCGAGCACTTTCTTATTTTACCCTCATTTCTTCTTTTGTCCTGCCCGCCGGTATCGAGCGCAGAATCGATCCGGCAGGGTATCGGACACGTCGGAAATTATCAATCGAGCCATCAGCGGCTCGATTACATGGTAGAAAACATACCGTGTATGCCCAGCATGAGATCTGCAGATATCATAGACTATGAATGCATTTTGCAGAAACTGATTTTTTGCAGGAACAGATCTTTTGCAGATACTGATCTGTTGCATGTGTACAGCATCTTTGTGTGCAGCATCTTGCAAAAAATTTTATCTGATGGGGAGTTCAGCTCCATAGAATAGACTGTGTAGGTATGGCTCTCATACTACATGGAAGGGGGTAACATTGGTCTGTGATCTTTCATTTTCCAAAGACATTTATCTGATGTGTGTACCCACCTTTAGGCTTTCCATTAGAAAATGTATGCGTGCTCAAACACCAAGTTTAACTCTAGCAAGTCTGTCTTTCCAAATCTGGCCTAATTGGCTATTCATGAGGCAATGCTCATGCAAATATGCATTTGCTTTCGCATGCCAAACTATGCAGGGTCAAAAAACCAATACTGCAAAGCGGTCGCCCTGCGGGAATAAGTTCATGCTACATTAGCACTATCCAGGAGGGAGGATTCCCAATGCCCCCCTTTTTATACAACCGGGGGGACCGCAGGGTCCCAGGCTCTCTCACTGCCTGGGAACCACAGCGGCACCCCGGAGGGGGAGGCTGGGTGGCGCAGCCGCCCCCCCCAAGTGTGGCCAGCGCCAGGGAGAGCCGTCCGCACCCACCTCCCAATATTAAAAACAGGCACTTACCTTAACGTCCATTGCGTTTTGCTACATGCACATTAATTTTCTCATGGAAAGCATTTTTTTCAGTTTGTATCCTTTGGAGGGAGGTGGTGGATGGCTTGCTCTGGCGGTGTGAGCCCTGGAGTTAGTTGTCTGTGCTTGTCCTCCCCCCCCCCCCCCCCCCCCCGGAGTGTTGTATGTGAGCCAGCCCTGAGCTCTAAAGCTCGGGGTGACCCATGCTTCACTCCTTTCTCATGTGGTGCCCCCAAGTTAATGCGCATGTAGCAGAACGCAATGGACGTTAAGGTAAGTGCCTGTTTCTAATATTGGGAGGTGGGTGCAGACGGCTCTCCCGGCGCTGGCCACGCTTGGGGGGGGGGTCGCCTGCACCACCTAGCCTCCCCCTCCGGGGTGCCGCTGTGGTTTCCAGGCAGTGAGAGAGCCTGGGACCCGCGTTCCCCCCGGTTGTATAAAAAGGGGGGCATTGGGAATCCTCCCTGTGGCGCTCCTGGATAGTGCTAATGTAGCATGTAGCAGTTTTGCATCGAAAATCCCATTTTCATTTTTGGCGAATTTTCACGAAAATCTTCCGAAATATTTGCGTTTTCGACCGGCATCGAAAATTCATTGTATGCTGATGCTTATGCCCTTATGCGGAAAAATGTCCACAATAATCCGCATGGAAATTCAGTCTATGCGGCTGTTTATACGGAAAAATGTCCGCAATAATGCGCAAGAAACTTCTCTGAATGCGGACGCTAATGCCCTTATGCGGAAAATGTCCGCAATAATGCGCAAGAAACTTCTCTGAATGCGGACGCTAATGCCCTTATGTGGAAAATGTCAGCAATAATACGCAAGTAACGTGAAAAAGACTGGCATTAGGCGAAAATTAACGCGAAAAAATTAGATGGAAAATTTGTCTGTCAAAACGAAATTAGGCGAAAATTCAGCAAAAAATTGTCGAAACAAATTTTTGCATTTTCGCTCATCACTGGCATGTAGCAGGGCGACCGCTTTGGGGTATTGGTTTTTTGACCCTGCATAGTTTGGCACGCAAAAGCAGATTTGCATGAGCATTGCCTCATGAATAGCCAATTAAGCCAGATTTGCAAAGCCAGACTTGCTAGGGTAGGCCTCTTTACCACGGACAGTTGATAGGCAGTAAAATGCCTCTCAAACTCTTACAGCTGCTCACTACTGCCCGGTAACAGCTTGTTGCTGCCTGGTAACAGCTTGCTGCTGCCTGGTAACTGCTTGCTGCTGCCTGGTAACTGCTTGCTGCTGCCTGGTAACTGCTTGCTGCTGCCTGGTAACTGCTTGCTGAGCACACAGTTCAACAGTCCGTGGAAAAGAGGCCTTAAACTTGGTGTTTGAGCACGCATACATTTTCTCATGCAAAGTACTTCTTCTTCTTGCTCGAAGGTTGAGGCACTTAGTCTATTATATATATAGAAGAAAGATAATAATAATATGGTAGGACATTAGACTATGACTATGGCAGGGATTACATTGTGAGCTCCTCTGAGGACAGTCAGTGACATGACTATGTACTCTGTAATGTGCTGCACAAGATGTCAGTGCTATATAAATACATAATAATAATAATATGGTAGGACATTACACTATGACTATGGTAGGGATTAGATTGTGAGCTCCTCTGAGGACAGTCAGTGACATGACTATGTACTCTGTAATGTGCTGCAGAAGATGTCATCTTTATATAAATGCTAAATAATAATAAATAATAATAATAAAAATAATAATAATAATACAATGCGGGGAAATTAGAGCAATACAAACTTGACAGAAGTTCATTCAATATGCACAACACAGGGATAGTCAATGAAATTCAAATACTTCCAAGCTGATGCAGAATTCTGCAAATGTTTTATGAAAAAAATTTACTCAACTTCAACATTTGACCTATGAAATCAAAATGTGACCACCTTGGCTTCCTCCATCTTCAAGCTTCCTGAATCCACAGGAACATTTGCATATTAGATGACATTAGAAACGTCATTGACCAACCCTAATACAGCATATCCAATTCCAAACCTCAAAATAAATAAATGTCGTTAGGGTAAACAAAAATATAAGTATAAGAAAGCCACATACATACATTAGATACAAATGTTTGCAAAGCCCTTAAAAATAACTGATCTGAAAGAATGTTGACTGACAATCATTCATAAAATAGCACTAACTGACGTACAATGATGCCTATAAATGACCGATATTGGTAATCGGGCATGACCCGTCTTGTCGGATATTTTCTGCTGACAATTATTACTACCCTGAAATGTGTATAGCTGATTGACCAATGCTTTATTATTGCAACATGCACCGCGCACGCGTGACAGTTGCATGTAAGCATCATCACTTCTGTCTTCTGTAAGGCCCCGTTCACACTTGCGTTTTGCCATGCAAACGGACCGGATCCTGATCGGATCCTGATTAGATCAGGACCTGATCCGAATCGCAACCATACGGTTCCGATCCGGATCCGGATCCGTTCCGTTTGCATCAGGCATGCATCAGGCTGCCATCCGGATCCATGGGCAAAAAATAGCGAAATTTAAAGAAAAAAAATGTTGGGGTCAGCAGAAGGTGCATCTGGTGCACCTATAGAATCAGGTCCTCCGCTGTAGGCCTCACCTCCACCTCCGACATTCTGCCAAACAGCTCCAGCACGTCTGTCACTGCTGCTCCACTCCAGACATGCTTGGCCCATGTGTCCCCATCCGAAATGGCCGCTTGGATACGCATAGAAAGTGGGGTAGAACGTCAGGTGTTTGTAGGCAGTGTGTTCTGTGCCTTCCGTTCCCCATTGGTTTCTGTGTTCCGGATGGTGCTGTCAGGCTCAGGTCCAGCTCCGGTCCGGGTGCGTGGGCCGGAGATCCGGACCCAAAAAATAGCGCATGTTGGAAAAGTGTCCGGAGTCCGGATCCGGTCCAGCTCCGTACTGTACGGAACGGACACGTGTGAACGTCCGCATAGACTTTGCATTGGTATGCGGAACGTACGTTCCGTTTGTACAGTATACGGTCCGGATCCGATCAGGCGAATCCGGACAGGGAACGCTAATGTGAACCGGGCCTAACGATCACATCATAACTATCGTTCCTGTGGATGTACCGATGTATCAATTGCTTGAGATTGTTGCAGCTCACATGGGACTTCCATCTTATCTGGTGAACCTGTCGTTGTTGCACTTTCCTGTGCGTTTTATGGTCAGTTTGTACAGTCGGTTGTGTGCGGTCTGGGAGAATCGTGGATCCATCGTCACTGATCGGTGTTTGTTAACGATTTTGGTCTGATGTGTGTACAAACCTTAACATTATGACAGTTGCTATTCATGCTAAAGAGATCATTTCACTTGGAACGGAATTCACATGACAGCAGGCTGCAAAATACAAGAAAACAGAAATATGATTCTGACATGTATACAACAATAGTCTTAACACAGCTGAAAGAGCTTCCCCTTTTCCTCCAGCAGGGGGCAGTGTGGATGCTGTGTATCCCATTTCTCTCTCTCTCTGCAGTTGCAGGCTGCTAATCTCTCTGCCAAGCGGTGTGACATCTTTCTATGGGGAAAACATTTAACACATTGTGAATCCTGTTCTGTGAAAGGCGGCCGGACTGCAGGGAGCCGCGATATCTTCTGCCGCCGGCCGTCATGACACGAAATATCTCTTATCTGCAGATCAAACCGAATTCTCGTACCGCAGAGCTGACAGTCTGACCTGCGGAGGGAAAATATATATATATATATATAAATACTGTGCCCCTGCAGTAAATTTGTTACATCAATGATATGAGCAAAATAATGTATACATCACCACCATCAAAGACCTAGTTCTGCGTCCATTCCCTCAATGCCCATGCAACAGACAGTAAATTTGCAATAATTAGCAGAGCCGGGCTGAGACAGAGGCGAGAGAGGCTCCAGCCCAGCTCTGTTAATTAGCAATTAAGAATCTTTGTATATTGCATGCCTGTAATAAATGTATTTAACATGTTATCTGGCTGCCTAGCTCCTGCAACCCCATAATCAACCACATGAGGGAGTCTGGAAGTAGGAAGGAAGCAACAGCCAATCACTCCTTGTGAGCACACCCACCACCTCCCTCTGCTGGACAAGAGTGGAGACCTGTAACGTATTGGTGTAGCAACACAGACGTCTGATTATTGTGTGATCTGCAGAATCACCAATAATACAGACTCTATACCTGATTATGTGGTGATCTGCAGTATCACCAATAATACAAGTATAGCTGGCAGAATGCAAAGTATGTAGTGCTTGGTGCAACAGTGACAGAATAGTTTAGCTAGACCTCACCAGAGGAGCTGGTGGGCACTATTGGTACACAGTAACTGAATAGTTTGACAAAACCTCACCAGAGGAGCTGGTGGGTACTATTAGAAGCACACCTCACTAGTGATGCTCAAATACCCCTTTTTAAAATTCGAGTTTGGTCGAATTCGAATAGTAAATTATTCGAGGTCAGTCGAATATTCGAGTCGAATAATTTTTACTGTTCGATTCGACCTCGGACTTCGAGCTCACTATTCGAGTCGGTATTCGAGCTAACTATTCGAGCTGACTATTCGAATTGGCCTTAAATAGCTTCCAACACTTGTTTTGAGGGTGAATGATGCAAGAAACCTCTTTTTTTCCAAGTAACAACAGCAAGTGATTATGTGGGGATGTTCCTTTAAAAAAAAATGTGGAAAGAGAAGTTGTGTCCTTAATTTTGTTCAGTAGTGTTACTGTATATACTTGTTCTTCTTCTTCTTTATCTTTCTTCTTCTTCTTCTCGATCTTCTTCTTCTATATCTTCTTCTTCTTCTTCTTCTATATCTTCTTCTTCTTCTTCTATATTGTCTTCTTCTTCATCTTCTTCTTCTTCATCTTCTTCTTCTTCTTCTTCATCTTCTTCTTCTTCTTCATCTTCATCTTCATCTTCATCTTCATCTTCATCTTCTTCTTCATCTTCATCTTCATCTTCATCTTCATCTTCTTCTTCATCTTCATCTTCATCTTCTTCTTCATCTTCATCTTCATCTTCATCTTCATCTTCTTCTTCATCTTCATCTTCATCTTCTTCTTCTTCATCATCATCATCATCATCATCTTCTTCTTCTTCTTCTTCTTCTTCTTCATCTTCTTCATCTTCTTCATCTTCTTCATCATCTTCTTCATCTTCTTCTTCTTCTTCTTCATCTTCTTCTTCTTCTTCTTCTTCATCTTCTTCTTCTTCATCTTCTTCATCTTCTTCTTCTTTTTCATCTTCTTCTTCATCATCTTCTTCATCTTCTTCTTCATCTTCTTCTTCTTCTTCATCTTCATCTTCTCCTTCCTTTTCAATATCGTCTTCTTCTTCTTCACGTATTTCTCTTTTCAATTTTTTTTTTAAAGAAATGCAGCTATTTTTGAGCGTAACAAATAGCTGGTGGGCGCACGCATGTTGGAAGCGCCATTGTATGTGCTCCCTGGCAGTGGAAACACAAAGACAGCAGGAGGTAAATTCAGCAGCAGGAGGAGGAGGATGAGTGTGTGGCAGCAGGCAGTCAATGAGGCAGGCAGCTCGCCGTGACATAATAGCCCTGGTACCTAGCGGTGATACCAGGGCTGTAAATAAACACAACAGGAGGTCCCAGACAGCGGTCGTGCAGCCCACATTGTGTCCAATACACAACTGGGACAACACAGTTTTCAACCCGGGCACCTCAGAAAAATTAAACCTTTTTTTTTTTTTTATGGTTTTTTGGTTTTTGGTTTTGCAACCAATATAGCTATTGTTTGACGTAATAGCTGGTGGCAGAGTGGCAGCAGAAGGTAAATCATCTGTGTACCCTGGCAGTGGGAAACACAGACAGACAGCAGCAGCAGGAGGAGGAATGGAGGAGTAGGCGAGCAGCTATTGTTTGACGTAATAGCTGGTGGCAGAGTGGCAGCAGAAGGTAAATCATCTGTGTACCCTGGCAGTGGGAAACACAGACAGACAGCAGCAGCAGCAGGAGGAGGTATGGAGGAGCAGTGTGAGTGTGGCAGCAGGTAGGCAGCGTGACATAATAGCCCTGGTACCTAGCGGTGATACCAGGGCTGTAAATAAACACAACAGGAGGTCCCAGACAGCGGTCGTGCAGCCCACATTGTGTCCAATACACAACTGGGACAACACAGTTTTCAACCCGGGCACCTCAGAAAAATTAAACCTTTTTTTTTTTTATGGTTTTTTGGTTTTTGGTTTTGCAACCAATATAGCTATTGTTTGACGTAATAGCTGGTGGCAGAGTGGCAGCAGAAGGTAAATCATCTGTGTACCCTGGAAGTGGGAAACACAGACAGACAGCAGCAGCAGGAGGAGGAATGGAGGAGTAGGCGAGCAGCTATTGTTTGACGTAATAGCTGGTGGCAAAGTGGCAGCAGAAGGTAAATCATCTGTGTACCCTGGCAGTGGGAAACACAGACAGACAGCAGCAGCAGCAGCAGCAGGAGGAGGTATGGAGGAGCAGTGTGAGTGTGGCAGCAGGTAGGCAGCGTGACATAATAGCCCTGGTACCTAGCGGTGATACCAGGGCTGTAAATAAACACAACAGGAGGTCCCAGACAGCGGTCGTGCAGCCCACATTGTGTCCAATACACAACTGGGACAACACAGTTTTCAACCCGGGCACCTCAGAAAAATTAAACCTTTTTTTTTTTTTTTATGGTTTTTTGGTTTTTGGTTTTGCAACCAATATAGCTATTGTTTGACGTAACAGCTGGTGGCAGAGTGGCAGCAGAAGAAGGTAATTCTGTGTACCCTGGCAGTGGGAAACACAGACAGACAGCAGAAGGGCAGTACACAGCAGCCCACTGTAGGTGTAAAATGTGTGGCTGCAGGCGACGTAATAGTCAAAGTGAACCAGGCTGGCTTAGTGAGCAGGAGCCAGGAGGTGGTAAAGGGTGGTAAGGCACATTAACGATGGTTCCGGCAGCCAGTTCATGTCCCCCTCTCGCCGACAACAGGGGCCAGGAACTCGCCTTCCACCCACGCCTGGTTCATCTTGAGAAACGTCAGTCTGTCCACAGACTTGTGAGACAGACGTGAGCGTTTCTCGGTGACCACGCCACCAGCTGCACTGAAGCAGCGCTCGGACAGCACGCTGGAAGGGGGGCAGGACAGCACTTCCAGGGCGTACTGCGCCAGCTCGCTCCAGATCTCCATGCGCTTGACCCAATACTCCATGGGATCAACAGGGGCATCGCTGTCAAGCCCGCTGTACGACCCCACGTAGTCAGCCACCATGCGGGTCAGGCGCTGGCTGTGACCGGAGGAGGATGCTGCTGCATGCATCTCCTCTCTAGTCACTGCTGCCGGAGCCTCTACAGTCCTGTAGAGCTCGTGGCTGAGAGACAGCAGGTCTGTGGGGCGCTTGCTGCTGCTGGATGCAGGCACCTGCTGCTGCCTCTGTGCTGGCTGCTGGACAGTGGGGGTGGAAGGCTGGGGGAAGGCTTCCTCCAAGCGCTCAACAAGGGCCTGCTGCAAGCTCCTTATTTGTTGCGCTGGGTCTCCTCCTGCAGGCGGCAGGAACTGGCTTAACTTCCCCTTGAGGCGTGGGTCCAACATCATGCTGATCCAGATGTCCTCCCTCTGCTTCATCTGGATCACCCTGGGGTCCCTGCGCAGGCACGTCAGCATGTGCGCTGCCATTGGGAAGAGGCGGGCCACGTCTGCTGGGGCACCCACTCGCAGACCATAGCATGGTCCCTGCTCACCATGTTTGTGGCCTGCAGGAAGGGAGCCAGCACTAAGCACACCTGCTGCATGTGCCTCCAGTCATCATCGGGGACGATGGACGGGAAGTTGCTGGTCTTGTCCCTTCTCTGAGCTGCGGAAACAGTGGCCAGGGCAAGGTACTGTTTGACAGCGCGCCTCTGTTCAACCAGACGCTCCAACATCGCCAGGGTGGAGTTCCAGCGAGTCGGAACGTCAAGGATCAGCCGATGGCGTGGCAGATCCAGCTCCTTTTGCACGTCTTCCAGGCTCGCACAGGCTGCAGCCGAGCGCCGGAAGTGACGCACAACATTCCTTGCCGTTTCCAGCAGTTCGCCCATCCCCTGGTAGGTGCGCAGGAACTTCTGCACCACCAGGTTCAGCACGTGGGCAAGACAGGGGATGTGGGTCAGGTTTCCCCTGTCTATTGCGGCAACCAGATTGGCCCCATTGTCGGCCACCACCTCTCCGACTCTGAGGCCTCTGGGGGTCAGCCAAATCCTCTCCTGCTCCTGGAGTTTGGCCAACACATGGGTTGCCGTCAGCTTGGTCTTCCCAAGGCTGACCAAGTGCAGCAGCGCTTGGCAGTGGCGGGCCTTCACGCTGCTGCTGAGGCGGGGGGTTTGGCCAGGTGTGCCGGAGGATGGCAGAGGATCGGAGGAACCTGCTGCAGTTCCCCTGAGCCTGCGGGGTGGCACCACCCACTGTGTTGCTGCTGCTGCTGTGCCCGCTGCTGCTCTCCCATCCTCACCCCCTTCCACCAAGCTGACCCAGTGGACAGTGAAGGACAGGTAGCGGCCTGTCCCGAAGCGGCTGCTCCAGGAGTCCATGGTGACGTGGACCCTTTCACCAACCGCGTGCTCCAGCCCTCGCTCCACATTGGCCATCACAAAGCGGTGCAGTGCAGGAATGGCCTTGCGGGCAAAGAAGTGTCTGCTGGGGAGCTGCCAGTCTGGGGCTGCGCAAGCAAGCAGCGCACGAATGTCGCTCCCCTCCTGCACGAGCGTGTACGGCAGGAGTTGGGAGCACATGGCCCGTGCCAGCAAGCCGTTCAGCTGCCGCACGCGACGGCTGCTGGGAGGCAGAGCCCTAACCACCCCCTGGAAGGACTCACTCAAAAGGCTCTGGCGTGGCCTTTTGCTGACACGGGAATCAGCAGACACAGCAGAGGAGGCCACTGAGGACTGGCTGCCAGAACAGGCCTCAGTGTCGGCGGCAGGAGTTGCAGAGGGGGGAGGAGCAGTGCGTTTCCGCACTCCTGCTGGTGCTGCTGGAGGAGCAGGAGGGCGGGTGGCTGCTGTTGCTGCTGCTGCTGCTGAAGGCTGTGCAGTGATGGGTGTGGTGCCACTGCCAGCACCAGATGCCTTCAGCCTCTGGAACTCCTCATGCTGGTGGAAATGTTTAGCCGCAAGGTGGTTGATGAGCGAGCTGGTGCTGAACTTTAAGGGGTCTGCACCTCTGCTCAACTTCCGCTGACAGTGGTTGCAAGTGGCGTACTTGCTGTACACAGTGGGCATGGTGAAAAACCGCCAGATTGGTGACAGAAACATCCCCCTACGGCATGGAAGCGCTGCTGCCTGTCTCCCTGTGGTGGTTGGGGGGGGGGCTTGGGTGCGGCTGGTGGTGGTACTGGCTGATGCTGCTGCTGCTGCTGCTGAGCCTGAGACACCAGCAGGCTGTGGGACGCTGCCAATGCTTGCAATGATGCGCCTCCTTGCAAGGCCCACAAGCGCATCCTCCTCCTCCTCCTCAGAGCTGCTGAGGACGACATCCCCTGGAGGTGGTGGCACCCAGTCTCTGTCTGTCACCAGGTCATCATCATCATGCCCCTCCTGAAACATGTCCTGCTGGGATGATGACCCCCCAAACTCCTCTCCTGATGCATGGATGGGACGCTTGACTGTCGCCACAGTCTTGCTGTCCAATCCCTCCTCCCCCAAAGTGCCCATCAGCATCTCCTCCTCAAAATCGCCAACAACAGCAGACAATACCCTGATGGTGCCTGGGGTAAAAAGACTGCTGAGTGACAGGTCGGCGACTGATGGTGAACTGGCCTCCTCCCCAGGCCCTGCTGGGCGGCTGCTGCGAACAGGGGTGGTGGTGGTGGTGGTGGTGGTGAGGGTGGAGGCCTCGGATGCAGAGCTGATGGCGGGCTGCTCATCCTCCGTCATGAGTTGCACCACAGTGTCTGCATCCTTTTCCTCAATGGGACGTTTCCGACCCGGCTGGAGGAAAATGGGAGCAGGTGCTACACGCTGCTGCTGCTGTGTCTCTGCAGCGTGAGTTGCAGATGCTCCTGCTGGGCGGCGCCCAAGGCGTCCACGGCCAGTGGCTATGGGAGGAATGTTAGCCACTGACGCTGCTGCTGCTGCTGCGGAACTGTGCATGGTGGCGCGCCCGCGGCCGCGGCTTGCCACAATGCTGCTCCCTCTCCTCCTGATTCCCTTGCTGCCCTTCCCCTTGCCCAAACCGCGCTGGCTGCCACTTCCAGACATCTTAAATGTTTTGGGCGTATAGACAAAAGTTTTGTAAAAGGGCGGGTGAAAAGTGGGGTACTTTAATGGAGTGGGTTGGTTGGTGAGGTGACTGAGTGAGTGTCCCCTAGTACAGTAAGTAAGTAGTAACAGTCAGGAAGTACAACTAGCAGTTACAATAATCAGTAGTAATCACAAGTAAATTTAGTGTGTGTACACTCAGACAGTGAGTGCACGCACGCAGGAGCTAGTAGCCTATGAACACAGTGACTGAGTGTCCTAGACTCCTAGTACAGTAAGAGTAAGTAGTAACAGTAAGTAGAACTAACTAATTACAATAATCAATCAGCGATCAGAAGGAAATGGAGTGTGGGTGTGTGTACACTCAGACAGTGAGTGCACGCACGCAGGAGCTAGTAGCCTATGAACACAGTGACTGAGTGTCCTAGACTCCTAGTACAGTAAGAGTAAGTAGTAACAGTAAGTAGAACTAACTAATTACAATAATCAATCAGCGATCAGAAGGAAATGGAGTGTGGGTGTGTGTACACTCAGACAGTGAGTGCACGCACGCAGGAGCTAGTAGCCTATGAACACAGTGACTGAGTGTCCTAGACTCCTAGTACAGTAAGAGTAAGTAGTAACAGTAAGTAGAACTAACTAATTACAATAATCAATCAGCGATCAGAAGGAAATGGAGTGTGGGTGTGTGTACACTCAGACAGTGAGTGCACGCACGCAGGAGCTAGTAGCCTATGAACACAGTGACTGAGTGTCCTAGACTCCTAGTACAGTAAGAGTAAGTAGTAACAGTAAGTAGAACTAACTAATTACAATAATCAATCAGCGATCAGAAGGAAATGGAGTGTGGGTGTGTGTACACTCAGACAGTGAGTGCACGCACGCAGGAGCTAGTAGCCTATGAACACAGTGACTGAGTGTCCTAGACTCCTAGTACAGTAAGAGTAAGTAGTAACAGTAAGTAGAACTAACTAATTACGATAATCAATCAGCGATCAGAAGGAAATGAAGTGTGGGTGTGTGTACACTCAGACAGTGAGTGCACGCACGCAGGAGCTAGTAGCCTATGGACAGTGACTGGGTGTCCTAGACTCCTAGTACAGTAAGAGTAAGTAGTAACAGTAAGTAGAACTAACTAATTACAATAATCAATCAGCGATCAGAAGGAAATGGAGTGTGGGTGTGTGTACACTCAGACAGTGAGTGCACGCACGCAGGAGCTAGTAGCCTATGAACACAGTGACTGAGTGTCCTAGACTCCTAGTACAGTAAGAGTAAAGTAACAGTAAGTAGAACTAACTAATTACAATAATCAATCAGCGATCAGAAGGAAATGGAGTGTGGGTGTGTGTACACTCAGACAGTGAGTGCACGCACGCAGGAGCTAGTAGCCTATGGACAGTGACTGAGTGTCCTAGACTCCTAGTACAGTAAGAGTAAGTAGTAACAGTAAGTAGAACTAACTAATTACGATAATCAATCAGCGATCAGAAGGAAATAGAGTGTGTGTTGTGTGTGTACACTCAGACAGTGAGTGCAGTGCGCACACGCAGGAGCTAGTAGCCTATATGAACAGTGACAGTGAGTGTCCCTACGGGTACAGTAAGAGTATAAGTAGTAAGTAAGTACAACTAACTAACAATAATCTATCAGTAATCAGAAGGAAATAGAGTGTGTGTACACACAGACAGTGAGTGAGTGCACACACGCAGGAGCTAGCTAGTAGCCTATAAACAGTGACAGTCAGTGAGTGTCCTACTCCTAGTACAGTATAACTACAATACTATTAGTAAAGGACAGCAGAAATACTGGTATAGATGAGAGAAATAAACAGAGGACAGCTGCCCACAGAGGCAAGGCCCCCCTGAGGCCTAAACCTGTAAGCTTGCAGCAGCTGCCTGTCTCTAATGTAACACACAAGCTACTAACTAAAATACAATGTCTATCTAACTAACAACAATATAGGTGTATATGGCAGGTGTAGGTGAGCAAAAACGCTAGGTAAATGACCACAATAGAGCACTTGCTAAGCCAAAGCACAAAGGAGCAACTCTCTCTCTGTACAAGTCTCAGGCAAGCATGGAGAAACGGAACATGGCGGCCGCTATTTATAGGGTAGGGGCTGGCCAGGGTCCCCCTCTGTGATTGGCTGCCGTCAGAGGGCCTGGGAGCCCTCTGATTGGCTCTAAGGACATCAATCTGGGCTATGACGCTATTCGAGCTCGGTACCGAGCTCGAATAGCGCCGAGTTGCTCGAATAGCTCGAATAGTGAATGGGCTATTCGAGTGTACTCGGATAGCCCATTCGAATAGCTCCAGCTATTCGGAGCTCGAATACCGAGCTCGAATAGCTGAAAAAGAGCTTGAATATTCGAGCTACTCGAATATTCGAGCTCTGCTGAGCACCACTGCACCTCACCAGTGACAAGGGCTCACTGGTGAGTAGAAAGGTCAGACAGGCTAGGATCAGTAACAGGCGGGCAGGTACAGTACAGAATCGGCAGGCAAGAGAGAGTAAGATATCAGGCAGAGGTTCAGCAACAGAGTCAGATGGGCAGAAGTACAGGAACGATAAGCAAGAGCAGGGTCAGAGGGTAGCCAGAGTCATACACAGAATATCAAAATACAGTAATACAATAATCCTAGTCTTGTGTGAAATCCCTGGTTTCCTCCCAGATCAAAGCACACCGGATACTATCTAAGGTCTGAGCGCTAACACTGGAGTATTCGCAATAGCAGACAAGTTGCGAGTGAACAGTGAGGGCTTTTGAAGCAGAGGAGACCCCACGGCCGCGCACACAATGATCAGCCAATCCGGAGCGCCGCGAGTCTCCTCTGACGTCAGCCGACCGGCCGGTCAGCTGATGCGCCTCCTCCCCGCATAAAGGTCCTGTCTCCGTGCGTGCCCGCGCGATACAGCAACCCTATGTGCAATAGACAAACCCGTCCTCGGCGTACAAGACGCCAGAGGCACGGACGAAGTCCCTGAGCAGGAAGGCAAGGCGGCTGCGGAGACACCCTGCATGCCCGCCATTTCTGCAGATGTTACAAGACCAAGCCTACCGCCAAGAGATTGAGATGGTCTGCAACTGGTTTAACCCATTCACGTTCCGTCGTTTTCACTTGAGCAATGTTCACCTCCCATTCATTAGCCTATAACTTTATCACTACTTATCACAATGAACTGATCTATATCTTGTTTTTTCCACCACCAATTAGGCTTTCTTTGGGGGGTACATTTTGCTAAGAGCCACTTTACTGTAAATGCATTTTAACAGGAAGAATAAGAAAAAAACAGAAAAAAAAAATCATTATTTCTCAGCTTTCGGCCATTATAGTTTTAAAATAATACATGCCTCCATAATTAAAACTCACGTATTGATCCCGGTTATTACACTGTTAAAATTATGTCCCTATCACAATGTGTGGCGACAATATTTTATTTGGAAATAAAGGTGCATTTTTTCTGTTTTGCATCTATCACTATTTACAAGTTTAAAATAAAAAAATATAGAAATATTTCATCTTTACATTGATATTTAAAAAGTTTAGACCCTTAGGTAAATATTTACATGTTTTTTTTTTTTTTATTGTAATGTTTTTTTTTTTATATATTAAACATTTTATTTGGGTATTTTTGGGAGGGTGGGATGTAAACAATAGTTTTATCATATAAATGTGTGTTGAGTTTTATTTTTTTTACTTTTAGTTGTAGTTTTACTTTTTGGTCACAAGATGGCGGCCATGAGTTTGTTTACATGACATCACTCTAAGCGTAACATACGCTTAGAGAGACGCATGGGGGATGCAACAGCCAGAAAAAGCAAAGCTTCCGAGAGAAGCTGTCGCTTTTTCAGCTGGGCAGAGGAATCAGTGATCGGGCACCATAGCCCGATTCACTGATTGCCTGGCTAACGAACCGCGGGTCGGGAGCGCGCATAGAAACTACGTCCAGGAACCAAAATAAGTTGGTTAAGGATGATAGACAAGACACAGAACATTTATATTGTGCTTTTCTCCTGGCATATTCAAAGTGCCAGAGCTGCAGCCACTAGGACACACTCTATAGGAAGAAGTAGTCGTGTTAGGGAGTCTTGCCCAAGGTCTCTTACTGAATAGGCACTGCCATACTTACCTCGCCATCAGTTACTCTCAGAAGCTCACCATTTTCTTCTTACAATTATTCCTTCCAATTCTGACAAGATTTTGTTACTGTCAGAGTAAAATGAGCTGTAAGTTACTTTTTTCCTAGGTTGCTGCAACTTACAGTAGATTCTGACAGAACCAACAGGTTTTGGACTAGCCCATCTCCTCATGGAGGATTCTTAGGGTTTTCTTAGGGTTAGTCGTTCAAATGCCAAAGAAGTGTGCAGCGAGCAGGGAGACTGGCCAGCATCTTTGTATAAATCCTTTTCTGGAGGTGTCTTTATAAAGCATAAAGGACATGCTGAGAATCCCTCAGGAAGAGATGGACTAGTCCAAAACCTGTCGGTTCTGTCAGAATTCTACTAACTACTGTAAGTGACAGCAACATAGAAGAAAAGTAATTTATGTCTCATTTTACTCTGTAAGAAATGTACTTCTTAACCATTTAACCTTCTTGGACATAGAAGTTATGTCCAGGAGGCCATGTGCGCTCCCACTCGCTCCCGCGGCCGATCACGCGTGTGCACGCGTGCTCCCGGCCCGCGGTTCGTTAACAAGGGAATCAGTGAATGGTGCCCGATCATGGTGTCCGATCACTGATTCCTCTCCCCCGCAGAAAAAGTGACAGCTTCTCTCAGAAGCTTCGCTTTTTCTGCTTCCTACGTCCCTCTAAGAGTACATGTTACGCTTAGAGTGACGTCACATAAACAAACACATGGCTGCCATCTTGTGGCCAAAAAGTAAAACTACACCTAAATGTAAAAAAATATAAAAATACACATAAATTTACATTTAAAAATTACAATTTACATCCCACCCTCCCAAAAATACCCACATAAAATGTTTAATAAAAAAACAAAAAAAAACAACATTACAATAAAAAAAAAAAAGCACGTAAATATTTACCTAAGGGTCTAAACTTTTTAAATATCTATGTAAAGATGAACTATTTCTATTTTTTTAAATTATAAGCTTGTAAATAGTGATGGACGCAAAACGGAAAAAAATGCTCTTTTATTTCCAAATAAAATATTGTCGCCATACATTGTGATAGGGACATAATTTAAATGGTGAAATAACCGGTATAAATGGGCAAATACAATACATTGGTTTTAATTATGGCGGTATGTATTATTTTAAGAGTATAATGGCCGAAAACTGAGAAATAATGAATTTTTTCATTTTTTTTTCTTATTCTTCCTGTTAAATTGCATTTACAGTAAAGTGGCTCTTAGCAAAATGTACCCCCCAAAGAAAGCCTAATTGGTGGTGTAAAAAACAAGATATAGATCAATTCATTGTGATAAGTAGTGATAAAGTTATAGGCTAATAAATGGGAAGTGAACATTGCTCAGATGCATAAAGTGAAAATTACTGAATGCGAAGTGGTTAATTGTGTGTGTTTACATGTATTTTAAATTCTAAAAATGTTTGCAATAGTGGTCCTTTAAGAAAATGGTGCCATGTGCTCCCAATATACAGTATTATTATTATTATTTTGTTCTCCTTTTAAACCAAGGTAAAGAAAACAAACAGGAAGCATTTTTTGTGAAAGAGACAGGGACAGCCAGACGTGGCATTGATACGCTGACATTGAGCAGGGAACATGCAGACCGTGGCAGGCCAAGCGTGACACCTGGTGACTAAACCTCCCAGCCTCATTCCCGCTCTATTTCTGCCGCTGCATAAATTAGCATGCATTATCCAGAGGAGCGCAGGACCGAACAACAGGTGTCCCGTTTACGACCGTCATCCGAAATGCATGGCTGAGGACGGAATTATTGACCGCCAATGTAATTTTCCAAATGACACGGGGCAAACTTAATATCTGGTTATGTAAATGTCCCATTTCCTTTTAGATGATGTGCTCTGCTTTGTGTACGCTCTATTACCTGCCGATCAATACACCGAAACCTCCAGATGCGAGGTCGCCGCGTACCGCGTGTGCCAATGATACGTACGCCGCAACACCGCCGCTATCCGACCTGTCCATTCTCCTAACTAGGAGCGGCAGCTGTTTGTTGTCATTTTTAGCCGGTGATAAAATAAGACTAAAAATTGACTTATAGGTATAAATGTGCAGAGATAAAATTAATATTAAAGGGACTCCGAGCACCTCTCATGGGAATGCCTTTATGCCAGATGACTTCCAACAAAGTCATGCTATGACCCCTCTGGAGTAGCCTCTTGCAATGGCCATGCGTGTCACTTCCTCTTCCTGCTTCATTCACTGATGCACTTCTCTAACAGAGAAGACAGGGGTGACCCGGAAGTTATAACATAGCCAAGATGGCAGCCGCCAAATGAAAGAGGAGAGCACAAGCTACAGAAAGGTAAGCATCTTTAACCACAGCCGATGGACGGCGGCAAAGTGGACGCCGAAAGGACCGCAATACGCCTATCGGCATTGCGTCCTTTCGGCATGCCCGAGGAGCGATCACGTCACTGGTGACGCGCGCTTCCCCCCACGATTGCCGCATGCAAAGCATATAATACGCTTTGTAATGTATAAAAAGCGTATTATACAGGCTGCTTCCTGCCCTGGTGGTCCCAGTGTCCGAGGGACCACCAGGGCAGGCTGCAGCCACCCTAGTCTGCACCCAAACACACTGATCTGCCACCCCCTGCTAATCACCCATCAATCACTCCCTGTCACTATCTGTCAACACTATTTTTTTATGCCCTAAACTGCCCCTGGGGGCTCCTGATCACCCCCCCCACCCCTCAGATTCTCCCCAGACCCCCCCCCCCCCGACTCCCCCCCCTGTGTACTGTATGCATCTATCCCCCCTGTAATAATGCACTGATCAGCTGTCAATCACCTGTCAATCACCCTTCAATCACCCCCTGTCACTGCCACCCATCAATCAGCCCCTAACCTGCCCCTTGCGGGCAATCTGATCACCCACACCATCAGATCGCCCGCAGACCCGCCGTCAGATCACCTCCTAAGTGCATTGTTTACATCTGTTCTCTCCTCTAAACACCCACTAATTACCCATCAATCACCCATCAATCACCCCCTATCACCACCTGTCACTGTTACCCATCAGATTAGACCCTAATCTGCCCCTTGCGGGCACCCAATCAACCACCCACATGCTCAGATTGCCCTCAGACCCCCCCCCCCCCTATCAATTCGCCAGTGCATTATTTACATCTGTTCTTCCCTGTAATAACCCACTGATCACCTGTCAATCACCTGTCAATCACCCATCAATCACCCCCTGTCACCCCCTGTCACTGCCACTCATCAATCAGCCCCTAACCTGCCCCTTGCGGGCAATCTGATCACCCACCCACACCATCAGATCGCCCGCAGGCCTGCCGTCAGATCACCTCCCAAGTGCATGGTTTACATCTGTTCTCTCCTCTAAACACCCACTAATTACCCATCAATCACACCCTATCACCACCTGTCACTGTTACCCATCAGATTAGACCCTAATCTGCCCCTTGCGGGCACCCAATCAACCGCCCACACGCTCAGATTGCCCTCAGACCCCCCCTTATCAATTTGCCAGTGCATTATTTACATCTGTTCTTCCCTGTAATAACCCACTGATCACCTGTCAATCACCCATCAATCACCCCCTGTCACTGCCACCCATCAATCAGCCCCTAACCGGCCCCTTGCGGGCAATCTGATCACCCACCCACACCATCAGATCGCCCGCTGTCAGATCACCTTTCAAGTGCATTGTTTACATCTGTTCTCTCCTCTAAACACCCACCAATTACCCATCAATCACCCCCTGTCACTGCTACCCATCAGATCAGACCCCTATCTGCCCCTAGGGCACTCAATCACCCGCCCACACCCTCAGAACGCCCTCAGACCCCAGCCCTGTTCACCTCGCCAGTGCATTGCTTGCATCTATTCCCCCCTCTAATCACACCTTGAGACACCCATCAATCACTTCCTGTCACCACCTGTCACCCCCTAGCACACCTACCCATCAGATCAGGCCCTAATTTGCCCCGTGTGAGCTCCTGATCACTCGGCCAAACTCTCAGATCCCCCTCAGACCCCCTTCCGATCACCTCCCCAGTGCATTGATTGCATCTATTTTCCCCTCCAATCACCCCCTGAGACACCCATCAATCACCTCCTGTCACCCCCCTAGCACTCCTATCCATCAGATCAGGCCCAATACAACCTGTCATCTAAGAGGCCACCCTGCTTATGACCGGTTCCACAAAATTCGCCCCCTCATATACCACCTGTCATCAAAATTTGCAGATGCTTATACTCCTGAACAGTCATTTTGAGGCATTTGGTTTCCAGACTACTCCTCACTGTTTTGGGCCCCTAAAATGCCAGGGCAGTATAGGAACCCCACAAGTGACCCCATTTAAAAAAAAACACCCCAAAGTATTCCGTTAGGTGTATGACGAGGTCATAGAAGATTTTATTTTTTGTCAAAAGTTAGCGGAAATTGATTTTTATTGTTCTTTTCACAAAGTGTCATTTTCCACTAACTTGTGACAAAAAAAAATAAAATCTTCTATGAACTCACCATACTACTAACGTAATACCTTGGGGTGTCTTCTTTCTAAAATGGGGTCATTTGTGGGGTTGGTATACTACCCTGGCATTTTAGGGGCCCTAAACCGTGAGGAGTGGTCTAGAAACCAAATGCTATTCTCAATTTCTCTCACTCCTTCTCTCTCTGGGCTAGTGCATGCCAAAATCACAATAGCAATCGCTAGCAATTTGTGAGTGCGATTTTGTGAAGCGAATTTTTTTTCAGAGCGATTTTTGAATGAATCGCTAAAAAACATGCTATATGCTGTGTGTTTGTAATTTTGAAAAAATCACAATGCTGCTGCCTGCTGTGAGCACACCGTCATAGGGTAACATTAGCCAAGCGCTTTTCAAATCACTGTTGATTTGAAAAATGCTCAGAAGCACTCTTGGTGTGCACCAGCCCTCCCTCATTCACCCTTGTTTCCCTCTTCCCCTAGTGTTGGGTGTCGTCTTGTCATACAGGAAAGCTAAATAAAAGTGCAATCCTGGTGAGGTAAATTATTATTATTAGTGGTCAGGAGGAAACTGTGGGGGGGGGGGAGGAGGACCGCACAAGTTTGCCCTGGGGCCCCTTAAACCGGCCCTGCCTAAAACTGACTAACCTATGCTGGGGGCACCTGTGGCTGTCTAACCTATACTGGGGCACCTGTGGCTGCCTAACCTATACTGGGGCACCTATGGCTGACTAAGCAATACTGAGGGCACCTATAGCTGTATAACCTATACTGGAACACCTTTAGCTGGGGGAAACTACAGTTGGCTAACCTATACTGAGGCACCTATGACTGGCTGGCTGACCTATACTGACTGGCTAAGCTATTCTGGGGGCACCAATTGCTACCTAACCTATACTGGAGCTTCTATGGCTGGCTAACCCACTGGGGGGGGGGGGGGGGGGGGTTACACCCTTGCCCTGGTAGCCTAGAAACTGCCCTGTTCCAGACACCAGAGGAGAGGACTGACTCCCAGCTAACCCTACCATGGCTGAAGCTCAGATCTTCACCTCCTGGCTATACAGGGAATGGGAAGGATCTTGCTGGAGGCAACTTGTTTGAACGCTTCATTGATGGTATAACATGAAATCTAAGCAGTTACTTGAATGGTCAGATTAAAGACAAACCGCACAGTAAAGAAGGAAAATCTATGTGACTACTCATAGCATTGCTTTTATACTGAGCTGGAGGGGAAATATCGACAAACTTGCCACTCGGCTCAATCATTTATTGCTGTTTTCTATGGTTACATTGGATGTGTATGTCTATCGTGCAACCAGGAGGAGTATATGAAAGTTCTCATAGTAGAGGTCGTTTGTTTTATAACTGCAGTTTTGAGACCTGCTGCCTGATTCAGAGCTGGGCCCCCAGGAGCCGCCATAGACCGTAATGTTATTATGGCTATAGTGGTGCTGGGGGTAGAACAATGTAATTTGGGTGCCAGATAGCTGACTAAAGCCTGGTACACACCTTCAACGATGATTGGCCAATTACTGACCAATTTTACTCCCTCCATGTAGTATGAGGGGTTTACATACACAATCTGCTCATAGTATTCAGTATCTATTGACCAGTGTTGCCAACTCATCCCTTTAATTACTGACACATCTAAGTTATACAGGTTCTGGGGCTATTTGCACATAATCAGTGCCTTAACTGCATCTACCTAGCCACAAAACCTGTATAATTCATATGTGTCAGTAGTTAAAGGGATGCGTTGGCAACACTGCTATTGACCCTCACACTACACAGAGTTGGTAAGATTGGTCAGTGATTGGTCAATCATAATTGAAAGTGTGTAAGAGGCTTTAAGGGTGCATACACACTTCCAATTTTAATTGGCCAATAATTGACCAATTTTACCACTTGCATGTAGTATAAGAGCTTAGCTATACAATCTGTTTATAGTATTCAAAATATGCAAACCCCCATACTACATTGAGGTGGCAAAATTGGCCAGTTATTGGCCAGTCAAATTTGGATGTATATATGCACCGTAAAGCAAAAACTGAACTCAGTATCGAGCAGAGTACACACTTGAGGTAAAAGTCTTTGGAAAATGAAAGATCACAAACCAGTTTTACCCCCTTCCATGTAGTATGAGAGTCTACTCTACACAGTCTAGTCTATTAAGCTGATTCAAATCTGTGCAAACTGAGGCATTCGTTGCATAAGTTTGTCAGGGAGGTTTGAAAGACTGATTCTAAAGATGCTGCACACCTGCAGAAGAACGGTTCCTGCGAAATGCTTTCATTGTCAATAATATCTGGAGATCTCATGCACACCTTGTTTAAAGGAAACTAAGCACCCTTTCTTTCACTGGAATTTGTCCTAGCATAGAAGCTGCCATGTTCCCCCTTCCCCTTCTCACAGTACTTATTTACAGAAGTCAGAGATGCTATCTTGATTCTTGATACATTCATGCTAGATAATCTCTTTGAAGAAACTGTCCCAATTATCCACCCACCTCTGTTGATGAAAAGGTATTGTTTACTTCTTGGTAATGACTACAAAAAAATCCTCAGCAGCCAGAAATCTATGCGGCCCGGGGACGGACGGGCAGGCCTGCTGAAGTAGGCTAATAAAAATTAATTGCTATACTTTGAATGTAAACTAAAAGGTAAAATGGACGTTTTTTTAAAATAATGAGGCATATTGTTGGCATGCATTTTTCATGTGCTATTGAGATTCCCTGGGTGCTTAAAATAGTGCTCGGTTCACTTTAATGGATATTCATCTGCAGATCAGATTCACCAGGATCTGAAGATCCAGAGTATATGCTTGTTGAAAAAAGTAAACTTTGGGAGAGCATTGTAAGATATCAAGGCTGGAGAGTGACAGATGTGTTGTGGTCTTGTGGAAGGGGATTCCAGTGGAGGAGTTAAATACGTGAGAAATCTTGTTCACGTGAGTGCAAGGAGGTGTTTATAGAGTAGGACAAGAGATGGACATGTGCATATCTCAGATTACGATTGGGTTGGTATCTGAAAACAAATGATGAGATGTACAGGGGACAGAGGTTGAGGAGAGCTTTGTAGGTTAGGGTTAAGAGTTTAACCTTCCACAGATTGGGATATACAGTAAAGTCAGCCGCTCCCCTCCCTCCGGTTACAACATCTGCAGCGTTATATATAATAGAAGATAATTGCCTGGTGGAGCCAAGACAAAGAGTGACACAATCAAGTGACAGCGGACGGAAAGGGGCTCCGCCTTTATTGTGGGGGATGGAAAGCTATCTGCACACATACAACATCTGCAAAATTACATGAAACACTAACACAACTGATGGCGGAACTATCACAATTGGAGCTGCTGGAACGGGTAACACGCCTTCAGGTGAACTGACACAGGTGTTAATAACACAATATGGACTCCATACTATTCCGGAAACATGTGGGAAATGTTGTTGGTAAATATTTATTCCTTAAAGGGGAACTTCAGCCTAAACAAACATGCTTTTACTACTTTACATTAGTTATGATAATTAAAATAGATAGGTAATATAATCTCTTACCCACCCTGTTTTTAAAAGAGCAGGCAAATGTTTGTGATTACATGGGGGCAGCCATCTTTTTTGGTTGAAAGGAGGTAACAGGGAGCATGAGACACAGTTCCAACTGTCCTGTGTACTAATCACCCCACCCAGCTGGGCGCTCTAGGCTTTAAATCTAAAATTCAAAATGTAAAGACAAAAATTACACCAAAACAGCAGAACGAGAACAACAACATCAGAAATCCCATCATGCTTTGCACAGCATCAGGGGAAAAATGCCCAGGCAGTTTTCTTCTGTGCAGCTAAAAATGAGGCTTGGGTAACAAAAACAAAGTTCTGATGCTGTGATACTGTTAAAGAAACACCGAGCCTTTTCAGTGCTGCTGAGTACATTTTTAGTCTGGAGGTTAGCTTTAACCTCTTCCGTATTCGGTGGCTCCGGCCCTTTAAGGACCAGAGATTTTGTTTTCCCCTAAAATTGAGCTATGATCACTGTGATTGGCTCACAGTGATCACGGGTTCAGGAGCCAATGAGCAGCAACAGTGATTGAAGTCTACACCCTGGCAGGAATAACAGGACACATATAGGGCGTAGATTTCAATCACTGCCATCCAGAAGAGGTTAACTTAAAGTTTACCTATAGTGAAAAGTGCCCCAAATGTATACTTACCTAAGTAGATGGAAGCCTCTGGATGATCCACAGGCTTCTCCTGTCCTCCTCCACCTTGCCGTTCCAATGCTGGAACCCAGGGGCATAACTAGAAATCACTGGGCCCCCCTGCAAAACTTTGGATGGGGCCCCCTATCATCACAATTGCTATGCATGTTAAAGGGATCCTGAGCTCTGCATAAAAATGAAATTTGGACTTACCTGGGGCGTCATGCAGCCCCCCGGTGCCCGTGAGATCCCCCAGCATCCTCTTGGTCCCTTCCATTTTCCTGGTCCCGGCTGTAATCCGGCAACTTCGGCTGAAGTCCCCCGTGTGTGCCCCATGCCGTGCCAACTGTGCGTCATCACGGCAGCCGGCGTAAGAGTCCTGCACATGCGTGGTTCAGTCTCAGAGAACAAGGTACAAAGAAAAAGTTTTAAAAAAAACATTTTTCCTTTGCATTTTTAAAATCGATTTTTTTTCAAAAACTACAAGGTCTTTTTGAAAAAAAAAAAAAAAAAAAAAAAAGAACTGTTTTATTTCCACCCACCAGGACAGGTCTGAGCTGGTAAAAAAAAAAAAAAAAGAAAGCTCTACTAACCCAGGCTTCCTCCAGCCCCTGGCAGCCGTCCTGTGCCCTCACGCAGCTCCGCTTCCAATCAGTGGCCCGAGGTCCGCTCCTACGCCTGCACGAGAGCCGTTCGCGGTCGCAGTGACGTAGTCTTGAGTGTTCTGTGCAGGTGCGGTAGATGCCGACCTGGCGAGGGGACCCCGGGCCACCAGCTGGATGCGGAGCAGCGGTGAGGGCACAGGACGGCTGCCAGGGGCGGGAGGAAGCCCAGGTTAGTAGATCTTTTTTATTTTTTTTATTAGCTCGGACCTCTCCTTTAACATACGTAGCAGTGTTGGTGAGAATAGCATATATGGGGGCTTTGCTATTAACCAGTGGTTAATAACCACTAAAGTCGTCTCAAAAAGTATGCAAAATTACAAATGGATTACTCAAAATCAGTTGAATGTCCAAATGGTAATTACGTATGGCCGCAATTGCGAAAATTTAGAAGAAATTTCACGTAATTGTAATTGCTAAACATCAGCACTGCGTAATATGTTGGCGCATTATAAATACAATAAATAAATAAATAAACAGTGGCATGGATATGGCCCTTGAGGAATGGAGTTTGACACCTGTGACCTAGTTGGTGGGGGTATGTGAAGATGAAGTCTTTTGGAGGGGAGCACAGAGAGGTGGGGTGTGGTTTGGGGAGGAGGGGTGTGGTTCAGGGAGGAGGGACGTGGTTCATGGAGGAGGGGTGTGGTTTGGGGAGGAGGGGTGTATACAGGTAAGTTAGTTGGGTAAGGAAAGAGTGAACAGCCAGTCGACAATGTTCCTGACTTCGGATTTCCATTATAATCTCGGACTCGCCTGCACGGTTGATAATGACCTTGGATGAGATCTATACGGTGAGCCTTGGGAAATACGCTTATCTCTCCGGGTCGGAGAACAGCGTGTCGGCGGTGTTGGGAATTTGATAACACAGCAGTGTTTAAACCTCTAATCTGCGGACAGTAAGTGACTGATATTGAGCAAAAGGGATTATTCAAGCAGAACAATTGATCGGCGTGACCTGTGTACACAGGTAATAGAGGGACCTGCTTGTCCTATATATCACCATCGATCCCCTTCTGCAGCTGCCAAGCAAAGCCTGCCACATGCTTGTTATTCTGTTTTGCATTGTAAGTAGGAGTCAGGCCACGTTCACGGAGGAAGTTGCCTTGTGTTCTCTGTATAACGGGTGCATGGTGGCGTAGTGGTTAGCGTTCTCACCTTGCAGCACTGGGCCCCCGGGTTCATATACCAGTCAGGTCACTATCTGCTTGGAGTTTGTATGTTCTTCCCACGTCTCTGTGGGTTTCCTCCAGGCACTCCAGTTTCCTCCCACATTCCAAAAACATACAGTACAATACAAGTTTATTGGCTTCCCCTTAATTGGCACTAGACTACGATACATACACTATGATTCATACATAGACATAGGACTATGGTAGGATTAGATTGTGAGCCCCTCTGAGGGACAGTTAAGTGACAATATACTATGTTCAGTGCTGCGGAAGATGTCGGCAGTATATAAATAATAAATAACAGGAATGTAACGCAGCAGAATGAAAAAGTGGCTCTGCGCGATATGGATGCGTTCCGTGGCTTACAGTGAAGCATATAGTTAATAAAAAATATGCTTTACTCCTACTGCTAAATTTTTGTGTTCACTGGTAATGCACTGCATGCAGTGCGCTTCCATTCTGCAACCCGTTATATTGCAACGCACCCACCACACTATGAACGTTGCATAGGTGGTGCGTTGCAGTGTGCTAAGCAATGTTATAAAGCATCCATTAAACCGCAGCACGGCGCATGCATGATGAGATAAATATGTATATGTCAATACATATCCATTCCTAAAAATACAATCCTATATAGCATTTTCCTGTGCTCACTTAAAGGGACTCCGAGCTCAACTTAAAAAGGAAAATAGTACTCACCCGGCGCTTTCTCCAGCCCAGTGCTGGTCAGGAGGTCCCACGACAGCGTCCTGCCTCCTCTCGTAGGCCCCGCTCTGGAATGGCTGCCCGGCAACACTCAGCTGAGTGTCGGGCTCCTTCTTCCGCATATGACGCGGCTGCCGTCACCACGCCGGCCGCCTCATGTCATCACGGCGGCCGGCGTGGCAGTACGGCGCATGCGCGCTTTAAACGCGCATGTGCAGTACTTTCACGGGAGAAAGCCCCGAGTGAGTACTATTTTCCTTTTTAAGTTGAGCTCGGAGTCCCTTTAACCTCCTTGCCGGTCTAATTCCCGCCGGCAAGGGGGCAGCGCTCGCTACATGATGGCCGCTGAGCAGCAGCATCCCCCCACCCACTCCGATCGCCACCGGCGATCAGAGTAAGCAGGAAATCCCGTTCAGAACGGGATTTCCTGCAGGGCTTCCCCGGTCGCCATGGCGACGGGGCGGGATGACGTCACTAACGTCATGGACGTCGGGACATCATAGAGAATCCTGATCCACCCCTCAGCGCTGCCTGGCACAGATTGGCCAGGCTGCGCGGGGGTCTGGGGGGGGGGGGGCGGCCTCGGCGCGGCGGGTATCGGTGAATCTGCGGGTAGCCGCGGCAATCGCGTACTACACGCAGCTAGCAAAGTGCTAGCTGCGTGTAGGAAAAAAAAATTATGCAAATCAGCCCAGCGGGGCCTGAGAAATCCTCCTGCGCAGGTTACCCCGAGCTGAGCTCGGGATAACCGGCAAGGAGGTTAACCTCCTGAGCGGTCTGGACGAGCTCAGCTCGTCCATCACCGCCGGAGGCTGCCGCTCAGGCCCTGCTGGGCCGATTTTTATCAAATAAAGTGCAGCACACGCAGCCGGCACTTTGCCAGCCGCGTGTGCTGCCTGATCGCCGCCGCTCTGCGGCGATTCGCCGCGAGCAGCGGCGAAAGAGGGCCCCCCTAGCCGCCTGAGCCCTGCACAGCCGGAACAAAAAGTTCCGGCCAGCGCTAAGAGCTGGATCGGAGGCGGCTGACGTCAGGACGTCGGCTGACGTCGATGACGTCACTCCGCTCGTCGCTATGGCGACGATATAAGCAAAACAAGGAAGGCCGCTCATTGCGGCCTTCCTTGTTTATTCTGGAAGGAAGATCGCCTCCGGAGCGCCCTCTAGTGGGCTTTCATGCAGCCAACTTTCAGTTGGCTGCATGAAATAGTTTTTTTTTTATTTAAAAAAAACCCTCCCGCAGCCACCCTGGCGATTTAATCAGAACGCCAGGGTGGTTAAAGCAGGATTGCCATAAAATGAAATTCCATCTACCCACTGCTCTGTGTTTATTAAGCAATCTGCAACCTGTCCTTGCATCGCAAGCATTCCAATATAATCATAGATGTTTCTTCTGTAATAATTCTTATCTCACTCAGCCTGGCTCTATCTGGTACATTGCTTGTTATCTCCCCTCCTACATTCCTGCTCCTCACTGATTGGCTGAGGGCAGTTCTGTGTGATACGAGGCTGAGAAGGGAGAAGCTTCTGAAATACAATCTATGCTGTGCTCACATGTCTTTACAAAGCAAGCTAGATATGACAGCGCAGTTTCTGGGAGAAAAAAAAGAGTAAGGGAGGAAACTACATCAGGATTGGCTTCAGTTGGGGCAGCAAAAATGGAAAATGCCTGAAGGTGTGAACACACTAGGCAGTGTGTGAAAAATAGCGTTTTGCTGCATATGCGTTTGTGCGTTTTTGTTTTGCACATGCGTTTTTTGTGCGTTTTGCATGCATTTTGGGTTCACATATATAAATTGCATATGCGTTTTGGATGCATTTTTGATATGCGTTTTATGCTAATCACTAGGAAGTCAACAGGAAGGGGAAATACATCATCAGACTTTGTTTAAAAAAAAATGCTTTAAAAACGCACTAAATATGCACTAAAACGCAATACCTCGCCATTGACATTCAATATGAGCGTTTTTGATGCGTTTTGGAAAAATATGCAGCAAGACCAGCGTTTTTAAAAAAGGTACATTGCAGAACACAAACATATGCGTTTTTCCATGCAGCCCATTGACTTGCATTATGTGCGTTTTCTGCAACGCTAGCGTTTCTCCCTAATGTGTTCCTACCATGAAACAGTTTTCTCTTTATTGATTGCTGTATATAAAATTCACCTAAATCAAAACATGGACAATGCAATACATATGCTATGTAAGTGGCTGTGTAGTGTGATGGTTAAGGGCTCTGCCTCTCACACAGGAGACCAGGCTTCGAATCTCTGCTCTGCCTGTTCAGTAAGCTGCACCTATTCAGTAGGAGACCTTAGGCAAGACTCCCTAACACTGCTACTGCCTATAGAGCGTGCCCTGTTGGCTGCTGCTCTGGTGCTTTGAGTCCGCCAGGAGAAAAGCGCAATATAAATGTTATTTGTCTTGTCTAAGTACTTCCTGCTGCGTTAAGGCTTCTTTTACTCCTGGTGCTTAATTCACTAAACCGTGATAACTCCTGTCACAGCGGCGCTAGCGTTTTTGCTTTTCCACAGGCAATCCCAAATTTTTGTGCGCAATCGCAAACGATTGCACGCAAAAATGAGCTGTTTGCTCACAAAAATGCTAGTGCAGCCGTGATGTGAGTTATCGCGGTTTAGTGAATCAAATCCCTGGTGCGGTGCAATTGTCCTGCGAAATATGATGCAAAATTATGGTTATGATAAATTCTTGTTCATCACTAGTCAGGATGTAAAGTCTAGCGCTGGGCAGCTGAACACGCAAAGGACAGAAGCAACCCTGCTGTCCAACAGATGCACCACTGCCCGACCTAATCAACGACAACTGAAGCAAAAGGGATATGGGGGCTGCCATATTTATTTTCTTGTAAGCAATACCAATTGCCGGCCAGCCCTGCTAATCCTCTGCCTCTGATACTTTTATCTATAGACCCTGAACAAGCATGCAGCATAACAGGTGTTTCTGACATTATTGTCAGATCTGACAAGATTAGCTGCATGCATGTTTCTGGTGTGATTCAGACACTGCTGCAGCCAAATAGATCAGCACAGCTCCCAGGAAACTGGTATTGTCTAACCTTCCTGGCGGTAAGCCCGAGCTGAGCTCGGGGTATGCCGCGTAGAAGGATTTCTCAGGCCCTGCTGGGCCGATTTGCATCATTTTTTTTTTGCAACACGCAGCTAGCACTTTGCTAGCTGCATGTGCATTCCGATCGCCGCCGCTAATCGACGTGCCATGCCGCCCCCCCCCCCCAGACCCCGTGTGCTGTCTGGCCAATCAGGATTAGACTATAGCATAACCCACAGTGATAAGGAATTGCAGCCATATAACTCTTTCCTGGCAGTCAATGGCTTCTGAGAGCAGGAAAAAGATAAAAAGGGTCAATAGTTCACAGATTTTAGCTCTGGCATACTTCAATACATGTGTCATTGAAAAGAGGTCATGAAACAATAAAGACTTAAAAAGTGGATGTAAATATAAAATAAAACTGTGGGATACATTAAAAAGTCATTTTTAGGAGGAGGATAGATAAAATTGTTTATCTCATTCATTAATTAATTTTCACCTCAGACGTCCTTTAATTTGGAGCTGAACAATTTTGGTCTCTAGGAAACATAAAAAATAATAAAAAATAAAAAAACAGCGTGTTTCCCTTTTTATGTGTAATGGTTCAGAAATCAGAAGTTATATTATGGTATATTTGCGATAGGGATGTGAATAAAAGCACGGCGGCGCAGAGACCTGCAACGAGGAGGGCTGAATAATACCGCAGTGAATCGGATAGGTGGGGAAGATCTAAGCGGCTGCAGGGGACCGCTATTATCCAGACGCATAATGGATAGAAAAACGTAAAGTCCTTTTTAGCTACAGCCGCACAATGATTGTGCTCTCCGGTGGCGGCGTCTCCTTTCAACCTCCGGGTCGGGCCTTGAAGCTCGAACGTTTTGACGAATGCGTTGTCTATAATGCCCCCGATTTCCACGATCTGCGGGAAGTGTCGGCGCTCTAAAAGGATGAATATGGTTATATTAATGATGGCAGTTACACCGTCCTCAAACGCAGCCTCGTCCGCGTCCCGAGCCAGCCCGCCGCGATATTGTTCTGCCAATCAATAAAGATGAAATGGCTCAGGAGGTGGCAACAAGGATGGAAGGCAGAATACAAGAGAAAAACACATTATAAAACTCACGTAATAAGAACACACCGTACTCGACTGTCATATTGGCATTTCAGAGAATAAGGGACATGGGCGTTAATGTAGCTGTGAGCACAATGGCATCAATTCACTAAGCATTAGCACATTCAGTAATGCAGAAAACAGCTGATTTTACTGATCACTTTATCAAATGCCAATTCACTAAACCTATTACCGCAGTGAAAATTAGAATCCCCGACACGCAGGGTCGGATTTACCATAAGGCAGTGTAGGCAAGTGCCTACAGGCGCCTGATGATGGAAAGGCGGCTCACTCCTCTCCCTGAGCCCCTCCCTCCCTACTCCCCTATGCAAAGCTCCTAGCAGAGTGTAAAAGAGAGGTTACTGACCCAGCTCTCGGCATTCCACTGACAGTACCTCTGGCTACCTAATACTAAGGGGCACCTTAGCTACCTATGACAAGCAAGGGAAGTATGGGGGAAGTGACAGCTGGGCCAGCCAGCACACTTGTGGTGCAGTTTGGCGAGGGTTTGTAGATTCATGGAGGGCAGAGTCTGGGGTACCAGGACTTCTGTGCCTATAGGCTCCTGTGAGGTAAATCCGGGCCTGCCAACACGTGTGGGGCAATTACCGACTTGTGCGGTAAACACCACAAGAAATGCCAAGAAACTGCAATTCACAAAGATTAAAGCATTCAGTTAGGGCCCTTTTCCACCTGCAATCGCTAGCGTTCACGCTGAACGCTAGCGATTGCTTAATCGCAAAACCGGCGATTCCCCCGACGTTTGCGGCCGCGATTTTGCTATGCTATGCACTGCATAGCAAAATCGCGGCAATTATCGCTCCGCCGCGCGTTCGCGTTCCCCGCAAAAACGAATCGCGGTAGTGGAAATGACCTACCGCGATTCCCATGTTAAAAAGCAAACCGTAGCGATTGTAAAATCGCTAGCGGTTTGCGTTTTTGCGATTCAGCATCGCAAACGCCGCTAGTGGAAAAGGGCCCTTAGTCAAGTAAAAAGTGTTCTATAATTGCCTCCAGCTCTGACCAACCAATAACTCACTCACCATGTGATAACATTGACGGATGTAACAGACAGCCAATAGGGAGAGCCAGGCAGGATGCATCTTACCCCATTTGATCTGATACTCTGGAGGGCGGGACTTTAGAATGGCAGAGCAGGAGGAGGAGACATTTAAAAAGGCTTTTCTGTACCCTTTTAGATGTGCATATCTACATACTGGTATACAGAAGAGTTCCATTTGTTGGCTGCAGCACACCTAAAGGGATGCCATTGATGCACTGGACAGACATTATTATTATTATTATTATTATTATTATTATTATTGATTTATAAAAAAAAAGAAAAACCTAGACTCATGCACACCACTTGTGGAAGACTCATAGTTTTCTGCCTAACCTGCTCCACAGCTGGTGGGACTTACCGAGCAGGGCTAAGTGAATTGAAGCATGTTTGTTCGGTAAATTACCGAACTTCTACCGTATGCGGAAAATCTTAGTAAATTTGGGAAAAAAGTGTAAAATACAGAACCTAGTATTTTACCGACCTAAATTATTTTACCGAACTGCCCTTAGTGAATTGAGGCCAAAGCCCTGGAGGAAGGAGAATATCTGAGAGTGCCCCACTGCCCCCAAGGCATAACAATAGCCCCCGCATACCACTTCTGCCCCCCCCCCCCCTCTCAGGTAAGGGGTCCAGTTCTGGAAATCAAATCAGCACGGCGGCGGACCTTCATATTTTACTTTGTTCCAGCAGTGGGATAGGTCCTCTTCACTTCCTCTTCAGTGGGTCGAATAGGTTTTTTTCCTTGCCAACTGTAGTCGTGGATGAAAGCATCCATACAGTGCATGCACAATTAAGGTCCACGCATGCCCAGCATTCCCTCTACTGGGCTTGCACCATATGACTGGTGCTGATGTAAAAATTAAATTCTTGGTCAGAGTTTCTCTTTAACTGTCCCCAGGAGTGGCTCACAATATAATCCCTTTCATAGGTTGATGCCTATCAGAGGTTACTGTAGTGTGTAAGGATTGCAGTCAGGGCCAATTTAGGGGGGGGGGGAGAGGGAGGGAAATAAAAAAATATATTTTATTTAAAAAATATATCTTTTTAAATGAATAATAAAAAAAAAAATGTAGCAGCAATCAGAGACCACCAAAAAAAATGCACTATTAGGAAAGAAAAGGTGTAAAATTCATTTAGGTGCTAAGCTGTATGACTGAGCAATAAATTGTTGTTAAAGTGGCAAAGTGCTGAATTGTAAAAAATCGCTTAGTCACTAGGGGGGTATAAACCTCTGGGGCTCAAGAGGTTAAACTGCAGCTAATGTAAGCCAATGAAATCCTTTTCCATTGATGTGAATTTACGTTCGCAATGCGACACGGGCAAAATTATGGAGAGCATGCTGGGGTTTTCCGCAGCACGCAACCGATTCCCATAGCGGTAGAACTGAGCTACATCGCATCACATGACATCTGGAAGTACCTGTGTGGGTATGCAATGCGGTGCGATCCGATGATCGCATAGCACCGCGGAAATGGGCCCTAATGGAGGAGTGTGCCAGCTGGGCGGGTACACTGCTGGAAACTCTGCAGGGGATGTACAATAAAGTAAGGGTGAAGACCTGGGGATGGGGGGGGGGGGGGGGGGCACGGCATGGGGATTGGGGGCCCTGGGGGTTGATGGGGAAATCGGCAGCAAAATAGGTTCCCTACTGCAGTTTTTTTTTTTGGGGGGGGGGTAATTAGGTCTGTCCGGGGTAGAGGGTGTCTGTCAAGGGGCCCACAGGGTCAATTGTGCCTGGGGACCCCATTGTAAATAGAAGCAGCCCTGGCAATAGCTGCAGTTGAATGTGGCCCAAGGTGAGAGATGATGGGGACGTCAGTCACAGCAATCTGAGCATAGATGTGATAATATCTCCAGCGTGGCCTTCACTGCAGAGACTTTATCCGAACATTAAAAACGTCCTCGTCACCTTCCCTGTGACATGTTTATTCCACCGATGACCAACACAAACCGCGATTTTATGTGACATTAAAGAGAAGTGACATAAAAGCTGATGGAAGGAGCCATTATGCCTTCAGTTTACAGCCGGGGACACATAAATACAAAAAGCAGCTAAAAAAGAATAAAACAAAAACAACAGGTGCTTCGAAAAACACTTTTACAAGCTCAACTTTTATCACCAGAAAACAGCTGACAAAAGCCAATCAGTCAGCCGAGTCCCGGACAGGACAATGCAATCTCGCCTGTAGCATTACGCGGGGTAATAATAGGAGCTTGCTCAGAAATCCAGGGATTGGGACACGACTTTTAGTCTAATTATGTGTTTGCGGGAAGAGGGGAGGGACTATTCCCAATCTGTACAATGTCCAGGTAATGTTTAAAGTAAACCTGAACTCTTGCACAGAACAGAAGAACGACACAGAGAAATGCACCCTGTATGTATTTAGAGAGTTGAGCCTGTCTAATTTCCCCTCGTCTGTGACTAATCACAAGTTGTATTTTGATCTCTAAGCTGTGTCACATCAGGAATCTTTTCTGCCACAGCAGAGCAACTAATTTGTAAACGCAGGTTGTTAACTCTGTTTGCTTCCATGAAAGCAGGAAGAAGACACAATGAAAATCTATTGCAGGATTAGTATCAGCTGTAACAAAGAAATATTTTTCTTTAAAGGTTATTATGCTGTTGCTTATCTTTTAGAGCAGAGAGGAAGTTCTGAGTTCAGGTCTGCTTTAACCCCCCTGAGCAGGGCCGGTCGCATGCTGTTACCTGCACAATGGCACAGTCACTAAGCTGCATTTTTATAGATTATTAAAGGACAAACAAAGTGAAAATAAACTAATTAAATAAACAATTGTATCTGTCTTCCTTCTCCTAAAAATGACTTTTTAAGATATTCCACGGTTTTATTTTATGTTTAAATCTACGTTTTAAGTTTTAACTGTTTTAGGGCTTGATTCACAAAGCGGTGCTAACCTACTTAGCACGTCTAAATTCTTTAGACCTGCTAACCAGGGTGCTAAGTAGGCTAGCACTGGATTTCTCAATCAGATCGCGCTCCAAGTACAGCGCGCAAAGTCCTATGCGCGCGCTAAGTCCCATAGGCTTTAATGGACACTTCACGCAGAGTGCCCTGCGCTCTGTGCAGTGCGCGCGCAAAACTTTGCGCGTGATGTGTTTCGAGCTCTTTTAGACGTGCTAAGGGGCTTTTCACAGGCGTGCTAACAGTTAGCACCACTTTGTGAATCAAGCCCTTATTGTTTTTGCTCATTGAAGTATGCCAGAAGTAAAATTTATGAACCCTTGACCCTTTGTATCTCTTTCCTGGTCTCAGAAGCCATGTTCTGCTAGGAAAGTGTTTTATAGTTGGCATTTCTTATCAGTGAGGTTCACGCTGTAGTCACTTCCAGTCTGAGTCAGGACTGAGTCAGCCACCTACATACCTGATATTTAACTCTTTCAGGCAGAGAAAGAAAAAAAGGAACACAGCCTAGTAATTAGTGTGCTAGGCACTGTACATACACATGTCACCTCAGGCATCCTTTAACCTCCTGAGCGGTCTGGACGAGCTCAGCTCGTCCATCACCGCCAGAGGCTGCCGCTCAGGCCCTGCTGGGCCGATTTTTATCAAATAAAGTGCAGCACACGCAGCCGGCACTTTGCCAGCCGCGTGTGCTGCCTGATCGCCGCCGCTCTGCGGCGATTCGCCACGAGCAGCGGCGAAAGAGGGCCCCCCTAGCCGCCTGAGCCCTGCGCAGCCGGAACAAAAAGTTCCGGCCAGCGCTAAGGGCTGGATCGGAGGCGGCTGACGTCAGGACGTCGGCTGACGTCGATGACGTCACTCCGCTCGTCGCTATGGCGACGATATAAGCAAAACAAGGAAGGCCGCTCATTGCGGCCTTCCTTGTTTATTCTGGGCGCCGGAGGCGATCGGAAGATCGCCTCCGGAGCGCCCTCTAGTGGGCTTTCATGCAGCCAACTTTCAGTTGGCTGCATGAAATAGTTTTTTTTTTATTTAAAAAAAACCCTCCCGCAGCCACCCTGGCGATTTAATCAGAACGCCAGGGTGGTTAAAGAGGTATTTAACTCAGCATTTCTACTTTTCGCCAAAAGATTCTTTACAGCAATAAAGGTACTACCATAAAAAAATCCCAATTCAGGGAAGGGGGGAGGCGCAGGCGGGGAGGGGGTTGAGGAAGCCTCACACGTTTGCCTCCAGCAGTCAAAAGTCTACAACCGGCCCTGAAGGCTGGTCGGAAATGCCCATTTAACATTCCGAAGAAATTCCAATTTCTGCCAATGCCAGTTTCCATTTTTCCAATTCCCGAGGAGTATTTTATTAGTCATTTTTTGCATCAGAGAATGAGAAAAAAAAAACAAAAACAGATAAACGCAAAACAGAAAAGCGGAAAATCAGTCTTGTGGTTGTAAAATGACTGTGGTGATCCGATTTTTGCTGAAAAATTCTGCATTTTCTGATTGGTGCAATGCTTCCCGAGTCCTGTGTCTGGGTAAAATGACCGAGTTGCGATAAATCAGGTTTTTGCGGAATTCAAACTTCCGTTTTCTGATCAGAAATGCAGAGATATCAATTCAGTGAAATCTGAATGAGCATCCCTAGAGTCGATATCTGTTTGCAAGCTCTCTGATCAGCTGATGTAAGCAGGGCCGGCTCTAGAGTTTTTGCTGCCTGAGGCCAGCATGTGACAATTCACTCTGCTTCATTCAATGTTCTCACATGACATGCTGCAGCTCAACACAATAGCACACTGGCTGGCTGTGAGTCTGTGACAAACAAACTGCTCACCCTCAGCCCCCCCATTCCTCCTCAGTCAGGACAGCAGTGCCACCTCCTCTCTTCTGCAGTGCATGTCATATGAAACACTGCTGCTCTCCTGCCTCCCCCCTCCTCACTCACTGTCAGACTCCTCACACAGCACGAGAAGCTGCTTTTCCCCAATGATGCTCTCCTGCCTCCCCCCTCCCCACTCACTGTCAGTCTCCTCACACAGCACAACAAGCTGCTTTCCCCAATGATGCTCTCCTGCCTCCCCCCTCCTCACTCACTGTCAGACTCCTCACACAGCACAACAAGCTGCTTTCCCCAATGATGCTCTCCTGCCTCCACCCTCCTCACACACTGTCAGACTCCTCACACAGCACAACAAGCTGCTTTTCCCCAATGATGCTCTCCTGCCTCCCCCCTCACTGTCAGACTCCTCACACAGCACAACAAGCTGCTTTTCCCCAATGATGCTCTCCTGCCTCCCCCCTCCTCACTCACTGTCAGACTCCTCACACAGCACAACAAGCTGCTTTTCCCCAATGATGCTCTCCTGCCTCCCCCCTCCTCACTCACTGTCAGACTCCTCACACAGCACAACAAGCTGCTTTTCCCCAATGATGCTCCCCTGCCTCCCCCCTCCTCACTCACTGTCAGACTCCTCACACAGCACAACAAGCTGCTCTTCCCCAATGATGCTCTCCTGCCTCCCCCTCCTCACTCACTGTCAGACTCCTCACACAGCACAACAAGCTGCTCTTCCCCAATGATGCTCTCCTGCCTCCCTGCTCCTCACTCACTGTCAGACTCCTCACACAGCACAACAAGCTGCTTTTCCCCAATGCTGCTCTCCTGCCCCCCCCCCCCTCCTCACTCACTGTCAGACTCCTCACACAGCACAACAAGCTGCTCTTCTCCAATGATGCTCTCCTGCCTCCCTGCTCCTCACTCACTGTCAGACTCCTCACACAGCACAACAAGCTGCTTTTCCCCAATGATGACCTCTTCACCTCGCTCTCCTCTCACTTCTCCTCCTGCTCTGACTGCATGCTGTAAGTGTAAACACAGTACAAACATGCTGCCCCTGTAATCTCTGCACTTGATGCAAATGTTTCACCTTGCTTCATGACAGAACCAGCTCTCGATGTAAGGTATATCACCTTTACATTATCTGATCAGAAGTCCTAGCACTATATAATTCCTGTAGCCGCTACTTACAGAGCATCAGGCTGTGATCTTCTTCTCAGAGATCTGTGTGTGCAGATTGAGGCCTGGGGCCCACTAGACCTACTTTAGCAGCGTTACTGGATCATAGACAATCGCTGGCAACTCCAAGAAGAATTGCAATGGGGTTGAACAAACTAAGCCACTAAAACCACACCCACAGGTACACCATGTAAACAATGGAAAAACAAAAACAAAAACAGCAAACTTGGAATAAGAAGTTGGAAAGAGAAGCAATTCCTGGAGCTGAGAAGAAGCCCTTAACCTATGGCACATTGTTACTCTGTCAGAGGTGAGATCTGCTCAGTTCGATGATGTAAGCCTAGTACATACTTTCAATTAAGATTGGACAATCTGTTATAATACTTAGGACCGATCTCGCAGCACACATTCCTCTGGCCGCGCTCATTCTCCAGGCTGCAGCAAGCGTCCACTTCCTGTATGCCGCGCATGCTCTGAATATTGCTGCGCTTGCTCCCCTGCACATGCACGTGCGCCTGGTTGCAGACGATGGCCAGCTGCCCACTAGGGGCAGCTGGCCATTGTCCCTTGCCGGGGTCGTCTTACAACACTGACCAATTTGACCACCTCTATGTAGTATGAGGGCTTACTTACACAATCTGCTCATTCAATATCTGTGGACCCTCATAGTACATAGACGTGGTAAAATTGGTCAGTGATTGGCCAATCATAATTGAAATTGTGTACCAGGCTTTAGAATCAATTTTTTATCTGCCATTTCTCATGATTGTTGACTTGGTCAACGATAAGATACAAAGCCTTTTACATCTGTGACTCCGCTCCCAGGCCTGCTATAGCGGAGTAAGGAAGATAGACACAAAGCCAAGAACAGAAGGAGGTCAATTACAGCAAGATGGCCGCCCTGCTGCTCCTAACAGGGCCTGTGCAGATTCCACAAGAGGTGTCGCCACGGCAGCCATGTTGTAATGTTTCACTAATCAGCACAATAAACGCTCCCGTTCCCTTGCTGGCTGCACTGAGCTCTCTGCCGCCTCACGGTGTCATTAGGGAAAAGATACGCTTTCTGAACTGTGGGGGACGTGATTGTATTGTGATCATCCCCGGGTGCGCGTTGTACAGCTCTCTATTCCCCCCGCCGTACAGCTGGTACACTCCGACGCCCTCTGCAGACTTCACACCTAATATTAACATTCGTAACTGGCCAAAACTCTTGGCAGAAATGCGTTTCACATCAGCGTTGATTACAGCATGTGTCTTCTTCACGAGGAACCACATTATTTCTCTTCAGGTACCTATTAACGCTACAATATTTTCATCAGATACAATCATTCCATTAGATTTCCTGGATCAATAGTACTCAAAAGGTAATTAAAGTGGACCTGAACTCTTGCACAGGACAGAAGGAAAGCACAGAGAAATGCACCCTGTATGTATTTAGAGAGTTTATCCTGCCCTATTCCCTCTCATCTGTAACTAATCACATGTTGTAATTTGATCTCTTTGTCAGCTGGCCGCCTCGGCAGAGCAGCTAATTTTGTGAAAAACAGGATGTTAACTCTGTTTGCTTCTGTGAATGCAGGAATTAGACACACTGCAGATTTATTGCTGGAGGTCTTTGGGCTACAAAAAAGAAATGTTATTATGCTGTTGCTTATCGTTAAGAGCAGAGAGGACATCCTGAGTCTGCTTTAAAACATCCCTCATTTGTAATAATAATGATATAATTATTGATGATAATGATATGATTATAAGAATATTATATGTAGGCTCATTCACAAATTTCCATTGTGATGTTTTCCGACCAGTACGATTTTTCCAGACAGCGGAGTGTGGAGTTATTCATTAATGACAATGGCATGCTTGAAAATCACTTGTTTTCCATTTGTCCAAAATCTGTTTTTCTTCACAGTAAAAAAAAAAATCAAAAAAAAAAAATCACATAACTGTTTGTTTTTTTTCTGCATGCCATGAGCATTTACAATTCTAATGCACTTTGCAGTAGACAAATAAGGGCAAATGAAAGCAAAACATTTTTTTTTTTTCATGGAAAACGCAATGGCAGCTTCACAGGAAACAAAAAAATGATCACACAATAACAAGTCTGCACCCTGCCTAAACAGTTTCCTCTCCTAAAAATCCAGTTTCTGTTATTTTGTAATTATTAGTGTTGGTGTTTGAAATTTGCATTGCGAGTTTATAACGCTTGAGTACTGCCGATTACTGCTGTTTAGCACCAAACAAGCGGACAGGGCCAAGAGGAAGTCATGTGACTCCTGACCTGACCCTGTCCGCTTGTTTGGTGTTGAACAACGATAATCAGGCATTCGAGTATTTGGGTGTTCCAAATTCGCTATGATGAATTTGAAAGCCAACATTAGTAGATATTGTATTTTCCACTCCTAATAGGAGTGACAACACAGTGTTCACAGAAAATGGCACTGTACCTTGTTCAGTTAATCAGCCTTAGACGTGTCTTCTCTGTAAAAATAAAATAACAAAAATAATTCCACCCACGGGGATTGCCTCACCAATCTGTAAATCTTCACAATTTATATGCTGTGATACTACCGAGAAATGAATTCACAGCTTAATAAATTAAACTTGATATATAGGAAGACAGAGCAGTGGCGAGGACCTCGCGTAGATGTGTTCAGCGCCTCACGACAATAATTCCTGACTCTGTCCACACCACGATAAGACGATCCAGGCAGGCTGTTTATAAAGAGGGGATTGTGGCCATACATTTAAAAAAGGCGACTGGAAAAAGGCATCGTGTCCGGCATAGACCTCCCTCTACCTATTATGCTTAACCCTAAGACCTCTCTCTATCTATGCCTAACCCTAAGACCTCTCTCTATCTATGCCTAACCCTAAGACCTCCCACTACCTATTATGACTAACCCTAAGACCTCCCTCTACCTACCATGCCTAACCCTAAGACCTCCCTCTACCTATTATGCCTAACCCTAAGACCTCCCTCTACCTATTATGCCTAACCCTAAGACCTCCCTCTACCTATTATGCCTAACCCTAAGACCTCCTTCTACCAATGCCTATCCCTAAAACCTCCCTCTACCTATGCCTAACCCTAAGACCTCCTTCTACCAATGTCTATCCCTAAGACCTCCCTCTACTGATGCCTAACCCAAAGGCCTCCCTATACCCATGCCTAACCCTTAACCCTCCCTATACCGATGCCTAACCCTAAGACCTCCCTCTACCAATGCATAACCCTAAGACCTCCCTCTACCGATGCCTAACCCTAAAACCTCCCTCTACCTACCTATGCCTAACCCTAAGACCTCCCTCTACCTATGTCTAACCCTAAGACCTCCCTCTACCTTTGCCCAACCCTAAGACCTCCCTCTACCTTTGCCAAATTGTCTGCAATACACAGGTCGACCGGCGGCTCGATTAGCCGCCGGATCGACCCCAGCCGCATCCCCGCCGCGTCCCCGCTCGCGCGTGGATCGATTACCTCTCGTCCGCGCCGGCGCTTCCTTATCAGCGCTCGATTCCCTGCCATTGTCCGCCGGCGGGGATCGAGCGGGCGAGGGCCGAGCGCCATGATCGGGCCAGCTGAATATTATCAGCTGGCCGGATCAGCTGGTCGATACACGGTACAGAAACGTACCGTGTATCCCCAGCATAAGACCTCCCTCTACTGATGCCTATTGCCTAACCCTAAGATCTCCCTCTACCCATGCTTAGCTTTAATGCTAGGTACACACCATACCATTTTCTGTTAGATTTTCTGTTAGATTCACCTGCCAGATAGATAATTTCCAACATGTTGGAAATTATCTAATCATCTATCTGCCTAGTTTTGAAGTAGGCATTGTTCTATTTAGCAGGAGATAGCACAAACACAATGCACCAGAGTCTCTACAAAAAATAATTTAACAGAAAATCGAACAGAAACATCTAACAGAAAATTGTTTGGCGTGTACTAGGCATAAGACCTCTCTCTACCAATGCCTAACCCTATAGGGGCCCATAAACCTAGCGATTTTTCAGCCGATATACAACAGACTCGATCACTGTGATCGAATCTGCTGTGAAATTGTTGCGCAAACGCTGACTGAACGATCAATTTCCATCCGAAATCAATAATTCCCGTCGAATACCGTCGATCCGTCTGTGCGGAAGATTCGATCAGAGAGGGATCTATCTGTTGGTCGATCTGGTGGCAAATCGACCAGTGTATGACTATCTTAAGACCTTTCCATATAGGAAATGATTTTGATGCTGAAGCCAGTATAATTAATGTAAAAAGTGGGTTTCCTGATTAATGTATTATTTTCTATTATATGTCTTCGGGGTTCCTCTTTAAAAAGTGATTTTGCATCATACTATATATATATATATATATATATATATATATATATATATATATACTGTATATATATATCCTGTATATTAGTGTATATATGATATCACCAGCCTACACTGCAATGATTTCAGCTCAATACCCTCAGCTGGATGGCCTTTATACTAAATTGTACAGGGGAGACTGACAGAACAAATATTAAATACAAGTTGAAAGGTGTCGCAGTGAATGATTCTCTTTAATAATACCGGAAAAGGTCGCTATCGCTCCTAACAAACAATGTGAATTTCCAGTGGATAAAATTATATTTTCATGAGCTGTTGACTTTGGGCTCATCATGCGGCTGTACGCTTTAATATCGCTGAGGTCTGTATTCATCGAACAACTTTATTACCGGAGAAGAAAGCAAATAGTTGCCCGCCCTTGGAAAAAAGTAATCTTCCATATTGATCTGCGCTCCAGAAATGAGAAGTTACTGGCGCCGTTGACTATTGTGATGTGTTAAAGGGGAAGTAAACCTTTTCTTGAAATGCCGCCATATTTTGATTTGCATGGGGAGTGGGAGCGAGCTGAGCACTTTATGTACAAGTTTAATCAAAAAAATAGTGTGTGCCAAGTAGCAGTAACCAACTCCCCACCTCATTTTTACCTTTGCACCTTCTAGGATTTGAACATTTAGGGTCCATTCACACTAGCAGGGCCGGTTCAAGTAACAATTGGGCCCTAGGGCAAAATTAGCCTGGGGCCCCCCAACAGACACCTCCCGACCAAAAAGCACCATTAGAGGCCCTTTGTTGCAGCCAAATTTTCCTCCTCGGCCCCTGAGCTGGCTACTGACCTTCCCCCAATCACCTCCCAACTTAACCTCCTTGGCGGTAACCCCGTGTGTGACACGGGGTAAGCCGCCGGAGGGTGTCGCTCAGGCCCTGCTGGGCCGATTTACATAATTTTTTTTTCAAACACGCAGCTAGCACTTTGCTAGCTGCGTGTTTCGTCTGATCGCCGCCGCCCGCCGCCGATGCGCCGATACCCGCCGCGGAAACAGCCCCCCCCCCGCATACCCCTTGCGCAGCCTGGCCAATCGCGGCCAGGCTGCTCTATGGGGTGGATCGGGATTCCCTGTGACGTCGATGACGTCACTCCGTTCGTTGCCATGGCGACGGGGAAGCCCTCAAGGAAATCCCGTTCAAAACGGGATTTCCTTATGGGCAAGCGGCGGCGCCGGCGGCGATCGGTAGGTACGGGGGGGGGGGACGCCGCAGGGAGGGGGGAAGCATGTAGCTAGCGCTAGGCTAGCTACATGCTAAAAAAAAAATAATTTGAAAAAACCCTCCCGCGGCCGCGCAGCCGCATCTATCATACCGCCAGGGAGGTTAACAGACTCTGCAGAGTCCCTGGGGACCAACAGTTAAGATGGGGGAGGGACACCTTGGGGGCCCCTACAGGCTCTGGGGACCTGGGGCAATTGCGCATTTTTTCCTATGGTAGCTCCGGTCCTGCACACTAGAAACGCTTTTGTGAGCGTTTTGTGATGGTTTCGCCTTTTTTTCAAATCGCTCCCATTCACTTTCATTAAAATCACTGTAAAAATCATGGAAAAATCTCCACGATTTTCTCACACACGATCGCAAAATTGTGCGATTTTTCAGCGATTTTAATGAAAGTGAATGGGAGCGATTTTAAAAAACGCTAATCAATCGCAAAATGCTCAGAAAAGCGCCCAATTCCACGAGTGTGGTGCAATTTCGTTGCGGAAAACGTGAAAACGAATTCGTATGCGTTTGCACATTTTAACACGAAAATGCGTTAAAATTTGCATCTGTTTGTAAGTATTTATTTATTTATTGTATGTGTAAAGTGCCAACATATAACGCAGCGCTGTATTTATCCATGTCAGTGCCTGTGTGCTTTTACATTGATTTTAAGCAAAAAAGGTACACAAATTTGCAGAGCCTTCCCTCTCCTTAAGTAAGTATCTGGCTATTTTTTTTCATTAATATTATTATTATCAGATTCGCATTGACTTTAAATGAAAAAGGAGGAGGTGGCTTAGCTTAATAATGACAACCTGATAAGACAGTGAGGTTTTATTAGCACAGGCGTAGGTCCATAAGAAAACACTGGATGTTAGCAATTTCCTCTGAAGCCTCTCCATAGTCACATTATATCAGTGTCCAGCAGAGGGATATCCTATTAATGGCGAAAACAGCACAAAATCCAATTAGACACAAAATTCTCCACGCAGCCTTCAAGGCGGCCATGTCATTACTAACACAGATATGTGGTCGGATTTCTTGTTAATCCAATTCAGGATCTGCGGCGGGCGCATAATGAATGCACAAACTGTGCGGCTAATAGCCATTTGCCTGGTCGCTGCACTCTGATAAACAACCAAATAAAAACAAACATCAAAGGGGAAGGAATAATCCCCAGACAGCCACAAGGTCACACGAAACGGAAACGGCCTAAACAGCTTACTTTAGAAGAAAACATAATGGTTTGAGGTTAATTTATCTTTTACTCGCACAGCTTTAAGACTATTTTGTATTTTGTTTTTAGATTATTATTTAGATAAAAATCTCATTCCAAAAAAACAAAAACAAACAAAAAACCAAAAACATATTTAAAGGCCCGCTGTATGAAAGATGATGCAGATGTTATCGGCCTGGTATTTTTGTCAGGTCTACTAAAAACAACAGTTTCTTCAATGTGGACTGCTAAAGTCATAGCTGTCATCCAACAACTGGTCATCGAGACCATGGCAGTGAACGTTTGCCAGTCAGTGCACCACTATGTTCTGGTCATCATCAAAATTAAAGGCCACTTCAGAAAATGTTTAGCAGTCAGTGCATTGCTATGGTGTGGTCATCTAGGCCAGGGCTGGGCAAAGTTGGCGTGGCCCGGGCCATTTCCTGCAGAGACCATAGGCTGCATACCTAAAATACCTTACCTCCTCCTCAATCTCTCCCTTCTTCCCTGCAGAGTCACAAGCAGAAGAAAACTGAGGGTTAACAATCAACTAATCGCCGCTTCCTGCGTTGGGTCTCTATGGCCACAGGAGCTCATGTGACTCACGGTACATGACACCCTAACAGGACGTGCCAGCATGCAATTCTGATCATCAAAACTGAAGACCATGGCCAATCAGTTCATCACTATGGTCTGGTCATCAAGACTGAAGATCACAACAGAAAATGTTGGTCAATCAGTGCTACATGATGGTCTTGTCATCAAGACCAAGACTGAAGACCATGTCAGAAATCGTTGGCCAGTCAGTGCATCACCATGTTGGCCATGTAGCGTGTGAACATCTCAATGTCTGAACATACAATTTTTTAAAATTTCTGGTTCATAACCTTGAAAGCCCGTATCCTCTTCCACTCCTCCGCTTCACTTCCATGAAGTGTGAAATAGAATGATACAGGGGGACATCTCAATGCCAATATCAGCTTAATTTATTCATCACAACTTAAAAATGTTAAAACCACCAATGTTACTAATCCACTTATGGCCTCAATTCACTAAGCTTAACTCCTGTCTTTAATAACTCTTCTGAGCTGTTTTACAGTTATCACAATTATATCACCATGGTGATAACTGTAAAACAGCTCAGAAGAGTTATTAAAGACAGGAGTTAAGCTTAGTGAATTGAGGCCTTAGAACCCAGAATAAATAAATCCCTTCCACTTATTCTGCTACACTGATTGTGCATAGAGGTATGCCTATCTCAACCCAACCAGTTTCTCCCTCTCATCAGCATCAGACTCCCATGTGTCCCCTCCCCTGATATCTTCACCCCAGTATCTTTTAACCTCCTGGGCGTTACGGACGAGCTCAGCACGTCCAGTAACGCCGCAGTGCATTGCTCAGGCCCTGGTGGCCGATTTGCATAATTTTTTTTTCAAACACGCAGCTAGCACTTTGCTAGCTGCGTGTTTGTTGCGATCGCCGCCGATCCACCGCGAAATAGGTCCCCCTTCCGCAGACCCCTTGCGCAGCCTGGCCAATCACCACCAGGCTGCGCTATGGGGTGGATCAGGACTCCCCCTGACGTCACAACGTCGATGACGTCATTCCGATCGTCGGCATGACGACGGGGGAAGCCCATACAGGAAATCCCGTTCAGAACGTGATTTCCTGTTGGGTATGATCGCCGGAGGCGATCGGAGGGGTGGGTGGGATAGCGAAGGGAGGGGGGAAGCATGTAGCTAGCGCTAGGTAGTGTTGGGCGAACATCTAGATGTTCGGGTTCGGGCCGAACAGGCCGAATATGGCCGCGATGTTCGGGTGTTCGACCCGAACTCCGAACATAATGGAAGTCAATGGGGACCCGAACTTTTGTGGTTTGTAAAGCCTCCTTACATGCTACATACCCCAAATTTACAGGGTATGTGCACCTTGGGAGTGGGTACAAGAGGAAAAAAAAATTAGCAAAAAGAGCTTATAGTTTTTGAGAAAATCGATTTTAAAGTTTCAAAGGGAAAACTGTCTTTTAAATGCGGGAAATGTCTGTTTTCTTTGCACAGGTAACATGTTTTTTGTCGGCATGCAGTCATAAATGTAATACATATAAGAGGTTCCAGGAAAAGGGACCGGTAACGCTAACCCAGCAGCAGCACACGTGATGGAACAGGAGGAGGGTGGCGCAGGAGGAGGAGAAGGCCACGCTTTGTGAGACACAACAACCCAGGCCTTGCATGAGGGCAAGAAGCGTGCGGATAGCATGCTTTGTACCGCCATGCAGTCATAAATGTAATAAAGATAAGTGGTTCAATAAACAGGGACCACGCGGCAACGCTAACCCAGCAGCAGCAGACGTGATGGAACAGGAGCAGGCGCAGGAGGAGAAGGCCACGCTTTGTGAGACACAACAACCCAGGCCTTGCATGAGGGCAAGAAGCGTGCGGATAGCATGCTTTGTACCGCCATGCAGTCATAAATGTAATAAAGATAAGTGGTTCAATAAACAGGGACCACGCGGCAACGCTAACCCAGCAGCAGCAGACGTGATGGAACAGGAGCAGGCGCAGGAGGAGAAGGCCACGCTTTGTGAGACACAACAACCCAGGCCTTGCATGAGGGCAAGAAGCGTGCGGATAGCATGCTTTGTACCGCCATGCAGTCATAAATGTAATAAAGATAAGTGGTTCAATAAACAGGGACCACGCGGCAACGCTAACCCAGCAGCAGCAGACGTGATGGAACAGGAGCAGGCGCAGGAGGAGAAGGCCACGCTTTGTGAGACACAACAACCCAGGCCTTGCATGTGGACAAAAAGCGTGCGGATATAGCAGCAATGCTTTTTGCCGCCATGCAGTCATAAATGTAATACAGATGAGAGGTTCAATAAACAGGGCCCGGAAACGCAACACCATCCCAGATGTTCATTGGTCATGTTACTTGGTTGGGGTCCTGGAGTGTTGCGTAGTCATTTCCAATCCAGGATTGATTCATTTTAATTTGAGTCAGACGGTCTGCATTTTCTGTAGAGAGGCGGATACGCCGATCTGTGACGATGCCTCCGGCAGCACTGAAACAGCGTTCCGACATAACGCTGGCTGCCGGGCAAGCCAGCACCTCTATTGCGTACATTGCCAGTTCGTGCCAGGTGTCTAGCTTCGATACCCAATAGTTGAAGGGTGCAGATGGATGGTTCGACACAGCTACGCCATCTGACATGTAGTCCTTGACCATCTTCTCCAGGCGATCGGTGTTGGAGGTGGATCTGCACGCTTGCTGTTCAGTGGGCTGCGGCTGCATGGGTGTCAGAAAATTTTCCCACTCCAAGGACACTGCCGATACCATTCCCTTTTGGGTACTAGCTGCGGCTTGCGTTGTTTGCTGCCCTCCTGGTCGTCCTGGGTTTGCGGAAGTCAGTCTGTCTGCGTACAACTGGCTAGAGGAGGGGGAGGATGTCAATCTCCTCTCTAAAGTCTCCACAAGGGCCTGCTGGTATTCTTCCATTTTGACCTGTCTGACTCTTTCTTCAAGCAGTTTTGGAACATTGTGTTTGTACCGTGGATCCAGAAGGGTATAAACCCAGTAATTGGTGTTGTCCAGAATGCGCACAATGCGTGGGTCACGTTCAATGCAGTCTAGCATGAATTGAGCCATGTGTGCCAGAGTCCTACCAGAATCCTCATCATCCTCTTGTGAGCGTTGTGATAGTTGTTGTGATGCATCATAGTCGTCACCTTCCTCCTGGTCTGCTTCTGCTGACCATTCGCGTTGAATTGTGGAAGTCCAACGTGCACCGCTCTGGCCCTCGTCAGTGGTGGCATGAAATTCCTGCTCCAACTCCAGCTGTTCCTCCTCCTCTTCTTCGTCATAGCTGCTGGGGCCAGCGTTCCCTGAGGCGGATGGCCTGATGTTGGTACCATCACGCTGATCGTTTTCTCCTTCAGATTCCCCCAGTTGCATCATGACAGCTGTTTCCTTGATTTTTAACATCGACCTCTTCAGTAAACACAGCAGTGGTATGGTAATGCTGACTGAAGAGTTGTCACTGCTCACAAGCAACGTGGATTGCTCAAAATTTTGGAGGACTTGGCAGAGATCCAACATGTTGGCCCAATCGGATCCACAGAAGCTTGGCAGCTGGCCGGATGCGCCTCGGTACTGCGCCGTCATGTACTGGACCACTGCACTCTTCTGCTCGCAAAAGCGGGCTAGCATGTGCAGCGTAGAATTCCAGCGCGTAGGGACATCACACAGCAAGCGATGGTGGGGGAGATTGAAGCGCTCCTGCATCTTGGCGAGTGCCCCCGAAGCAGTACTGGAATTTCTACAATGTTTGGACACTCGACGCACCTTCAACAGCAGATCGGGCACGCCTGGGTATGTCCTCAGGAACCGCTGAACTACTAGGTTCATCACGTGCGCCAGGCAAGGGATGTGTGTCAGCTTAGCCAACCTTAAAGCGCGAATGAGATTACTCCCATTATCACACACAACCATGCCCGGTTTCAGGTCCAGCGGTGCCAGCCACAAATCCGTCTGTTCCTTTATTCCCCTCCAAATTTCCTCCCCTGTGTGCTGCTTATCCCCAAGGCAGATTAGCTTCAGCAACGCTTGCTGACGCATGCCAACAGCTGTGCTGCACTGCTTCCACGATCCTACTGCTGCTGGGTTAGCGTTTCCGGATGAGGTACAGCTTTGAGATGCGTTGGAGGAGAAGGAGTCAGAGAGGTAGGTGCTGCTGTTGTTATCCAGTGGGAGGGACGGCGGTGCAGCTGTTTGCGGCGTGGGCAACACCCGCGCCGTAGCAGGTGAGGAATCGCTGCCAGGCTCCACAAGGTTCACCCAGTGCGCGGTAAGGGAGATGTATCGACCCTGGCCGAACGCACTCGTCCAGGTGTCAGTGGTGAGGTGAACCTTGCAGGCAACGGCATTCTTCAAGCTTCGGGTTATTTTGCTGACCACGTGCTCATGCAACTCAGGCACTGCAGAGCGTGCAAAGTGGTAGCGGCTGGGAACCACGTAACGTGGGATGGCCACTGACATCATGCCCTTGAAGCTGTTTGTCTCCACCAATCGATATGGCAGCATTTCGCAGGCCAGAAGCTTGGCTATGCTGGCTGTTACTGCCACGGCCCGGGGGTCATTTGCTGGCAATTTCCTCTTGCGCTCAAACATCTCCGACACAGACAACTGAACCGTAGCGCTGCACACGGAAGGGCTGTTGGTTGTTGTGTTTGATGAACACTGGGAGACCTCAAGAGCACTACTCCGGAAAGTGACAGTGTCAGCGTCGTCTGATGTTTGTGAATGTTGTGAACCACGCAATGGCTGGGCTACTGCTGCTGCTGAGGCGGGTCTGGTGGTGAGTCTGGTGAACCCAAGGGAGGCAGTGTTGTTTCTGGTACCCTGTCCTGACGCGTTTGCCCAAAGAGTGGGATGTTTGGATAGCATGTGACGGCTCATGCTGGTGGTGGAGAGGTTGTTAATATTTTTCCCCCTGCTCAGGCGGGTCTTGCACACCTTGCAAATCGCCATGGTAACATCCTCAGTGCAGTCTTCAAAGAAAGCCCAGACTTTGGAGCACCTGCCTCCTTGCTGGCGATTTCTGTTTGCTCCTCTTTTGCCTCTCACTTGAACTTCCACGCTTGTGGTGCCTGAAATTGCGCGCCGCCTACCTTGTGGCACAAGGCGAACTCGTGCAGCAGTGTGTTCTTCAACAGACTCATCTGTGCTGCTGCTACGACGGCGATGTTCTCGTTCACAAACAAAATCTGGGTCTCTGTCCACATTGTCCATACCCTCCTCTTCCATCTCCTCAAACTCGTCATATGTCATTGTGGGCCACCGCCGTGGAGTAGAGCTCCCCACAACAACCTCTGCGCAGCACACTCCAACGTCGTCTTCCAGATCTTGTCGGCCGACCTCCTGCAATTGCAACCCCTCCTGCCCAAATTGCTCTGGGATTTGGGTTTCCGAGTCCTCTTCGGACTCGCCTTGTATTTCAGTGCGCGGTGCATTTCCCACAGTTAACGGTTGTGAATCCAGGCACAACATTTCTGGCTGTTCCTCCATTGACCTTTGAAAGGTGGAAGTTTGTTGGGCTGGGAATAGCTCCTGCGAATACCCCATTGTGTCCTGAGGTAATTCATCGGACTGGTTATCTGGCAGTTGTGTGCGTGGTGTCGCTGCCGGTTGTGTCAGCTTTGTGCCCACTGGCTCCTTGTAACTGGCTGAGGACTCGGACCTCGTGCGTGATGTGCTGGTGCTGCTTAACCCACTGCTGGACGCTTGAGAGGTCATCCAAGTAATTATCTGGTCCTGTTCTTTTGGATTTGTGAGGGTTGTTGTCCTGGACAACATGGGCGGTATTGAGTGGGTTTTCTTGGGTGCTCCCCTGTGGCCTGTACGTGAACCGTCAGGGGAAACACCTCTTCCCTTGCCCCTCCCTCTTTCACCGGATTTCTTCCTCATTTCACTTATCCTTACAGTACACGCTGACTGGCAGCAGTACAGTGGCAGTACAGAAATGCTATACAGTACCACTATTCCCAGCAGCGACACAGAGCACAATGCTATACAGTGACGGGTGAGCGGTGTACCACTATTCCCAGCAGCGACACAGAGCACAATGCTATACAGTGACGGGTGAGCGGTGTACCACTATTCCCAGCAGCGACACAGAGCACAATGCTATACAGTGGCGAACGAGCGGTGTACCACTATTCCCAGCAGACACAGAACAGTACACAGAATGCTATATAGTGTGGCTGAACGAGCGGTGTACCACTATTCCCAGCAGACACAGAACAGTACACAGAATGCTATATAGTGTGGCTGAACGAGCGGTGTACTACTGTTCCCAGCAGACACAGAACAGTACACAGAATGCTATATAGTGTGGCTGAACGAGCGGTGTACTACTGTTCCCAGCAGACACAGAACAGTACACAGAATGCTATATAGTGTGGCTGAACGAGCGGTGTACTACTGTTCCCAGCAGACACAGAACAGTACACAGAATGCTATATAGTGTGGCTGAACGAGCGGTGTACCACTGTTCCCAGCAGACACAGAACAGTACACAGAATGCTATATAGTGTGGCTGAACGAGCGGTGTACCACTATTCCCAGCAGACACAGAACAGTACACAGAATGCTATATAGTGTGGCTGAACGAGCGGTGTACTACTGTTCCCAGCAGACACAGAACAGTACACAGAATGCTATATAGTGTGGCTGAACGAGCGGTGTACTACTGTTCCCAGCAGACACAGAACAGTACACAGAATGCTATATAGTGTGGCTGAACGAGCGGTGTACCACTATTCCCAGCAGACACAGAACAGTACACAGAATGCTATATAGTGTGGCTGAACGAGCGGTGTACTACTGTTCCCAGCAGACACAGAACAGTACACAGAATGCTATATAGTGTGGCTGAACGAGCGGTGTACTACTGTTCCCAGCAGACACAGAACAGTACACAGAATGCTATATAGTGTGGCTGAACGAGCGGTGTACTACTGTTCCCAGCAGACACAGAACAGTACACAGAATGCTATATAGTGTGGCTGAACGAGCGGTGTACTACTGTTCCCAGCAGACACAGAACAGTACACAGAATGCTATATAGTGTGGCTGAACGAGCGGTGTACCACTATTCCCAGCAGACACAGAACAGTACACAGAATGCTATATAGTGTGGCTGAACGAGCGGTGTACTACTGTTCCCAGCAGACACAGAACAGTACACAGAATGCTATATAGTGTGGCTGAACGAGCGGTGTACTACTGTTCCCAGCAGACACAGAACAGTACACAGAATGCTATATAGTGTGGCTGAACGAGCGGTGTACTACTGTTCCCAGCAGACACAGAACAGTACACAGAATGCTATATAGTGTGGCTGAACGAGCGGTGTACCACTATTCCCAGCAGACACAGAACAGTACACAGAATGCTATATAGTGTGGCTGAACGAGCGGTGTACTACTGTTCCCAGCAGACACAGAACAGTACACAGAATGCTATATAGTGTGGCTGAACGAGCGGTGTACCACTATTCCCAGCAGACACAGAACAGTACACAGAATGCTATATAGTGTGGCTGAACGAGCGGTGTACTACTGTTCCCAGCAGACACAGAACAGTACACAGAATGCTATATAGTGTGGCTGAACGAGCGGTGTACTACTGTTCCCAGCAGACACAGAACAGTACACAGAATGCTATATAGTGTGGCTGAACGAGCGGTGTACTACTGTTCCCAGCAGACACAGAACAGTACACAGAATGCTATATAGTGTGGCTGAACGAGCGGTGTACTACTGTTCCCAGCAGACACAGAACAGTACACAGAATGCTATATAGTGTGGCTGAACGAGCGGTGTACTACTGTTCCCAGCAGACACAGAACAGTACACAGAATGCTATATAGTGTGGCTGAACGAGCGGTGTACCACTGTTCCCAGCAGACACAGAACAGTACACAGAATGCTATATAGTGTGGCTGAACGAGCGGTGTACTACTGTTCCCAGCAGACACAGAACAGTACACAGAATGCTATATAGTGTGGCTGAACGAGCGGTGTACTACTGTTCCCAGCAGACACAGAACAGTACACAGAATGCTATATAGTGTGGCTGAACGAGCGGTGTACTACTGTTCCCAGCAGACACAGAACAGTACACAGAATGCTATATAGTGTGGCTGAACGAGCGGTGTACTACTGTTCCCAGCAGTGACACACAATGACTGGGGGGGACCCTGGCTAGCGTGGCTGGAGCGCGAACTACCCTGCCTGCCTACCCAAAGCTAAACCCACAGACAAATGGCGGAGATATGACGTGGTTCGGGTATTTATTTACCCGAACCACGTGACAGTTCGGCCAATCAGAGCGCGTTCGGGTCCGAACCACGTGACCCGTTCGGCCAATCACAGCGCTAGCCGAACGTTCGGGGAACGTTCGGCCATGCGCTCTTAGTTCGGCCATATGGCCGAACGGTTTGGCCGAGCACCGTCAGGTGTTCGGCCGAACTCGAACATCACCCGAACAGGGTGATGTTCTGCAGAACCCGAACAGTGGCGAACACTGTTCGCCCAACACTAGCGCTAGGCTAGCTACATGTAAACAAAAACCTCCCGCGGCCGTGCGCCACAACTAATCAAAACGCCATGGAGGTTAGGCTTGCATAGGCAGGCACCTCCTCCTAGTGTTTCTTATTCTGTTGTAAGTTATCATATGAACATGTACCAGTAATGGTACATGTATTTGTTCTTGTTAGTGTTGAAACACAATTTTCGTAATTTCGTGCTTCCTTAATTACGGATGCAAATTTTGCCGTTACGACACAAATTCGTAATTTTGTAATCGCCATACAAACCGTAATTCGGAATTCCGTAAGTGAACTTTTGTTTTCGTAATTTCCCGTTTTGGCGCAAATTCGTGTTTAACACGAAATTTTATAATTTCATGTTTTCTATAGAAACAGACGTAATTGGAAGTAATTTTTTTTCTAATAGTAATTATGCACATTTGGGTGATGACTAAACTCAGGACAAGTCATTCTTTGATTGCAATTACGGATTGCATATGTATCAGGAGGCTCTATCTGCAGCCACTTCTAAGACAGGTGCTCTTTGCCAAGGTGCACTTAGTGGTCATGCATGCTGAGACACTTGGTTTTGGGCCTTGCAATATCTGATAATGCAAAGGTACCTGCAAGTGCTGTCGCTTTAAATGTATCAGGAGTCTCAGAACTGGAACACAATTTCGAGAACGGACGAATTTCCGAAATTCTTATTTGTTTGTGCTACGTAAATGATCGTAATTATGAAAAACGATTGTAATTATGAAAATCCCCATAAATGCAGTGGCGGCTCCAGGATATTTTTTTTTGGGGTGTGCTATGTAGGTGCTGGACCAATTTCTGGGGTAGCTGATGACCCACGGAAAAAATGGGTGTGGACATGACCGGATGAGGGCGGAGCTAACTGTAATTTAAAGTGAACCCGAGGTGAGAGTGATATGGAGGCTGCCATATTTATTTCCTTTTTATTTATTATTATTTATTATTTATTTATTTATAAAGCGCCAACATATTCCGTGGCGCTGTACAATGTAAGAAAACAAACAAGGGATACATAATGATACAGACAATGATATACATGGAAATATGAACACTGATACAAGATACAGCACTGCTGATTACAATTTGATTTAACAGGATGACTAAAATGTATACATTTCTAACAGTGTGCAAGCAATTGAATTAATAACATTCCATGACACAAAAGGGTGAGAGCCCTGCCTTTGCGAGCTTACAATCTGAAGGAATGGGGTGGAGACAAGAGGTGGGGGAAGTATACAGTATATGTACAGGCAGTGCGTAATTAGGTTATTTAGTGGGTGCATGGCCTAAGCTAGAGAATATGCTTGTAGGAAAAGGTGGGTTTTAAGGGAGCGTTTAAAGATTTCAAAGGTGGGAGAGTGGCGGATGTGTTGTGGAAGGGCATTCCAGCGGAGGGGTGAGGCACGTGAGAAGTCTTGTACACGTGAATGTGAGGAGGTAATTGTAGAAGAGGATAGAAGAAGCTCGTGTGCAGATCTGAGATTGCGGTTGGGTTGGTATCTGGAGACTAGTGAGGAGATGTACAGGGGAGAGAGATTGTGGAGAGCTTTGTAGGTTATGGTTAAGAGTTTGAACTGAATCCTCTCATTAATTGGTAGCCAGTGAAGAGCTTGACAGAGAGGGTCAGCAGAGGAAGAGCGAGAGGAGAGATGAATGAGTCGAGCAGCAGAGTTCAGTACAGAATTGAGCGGTGATAGTCGGTTAGTTGGAAGTCCACCAAGCAATATATTGCAATAGTCCAATCGAGACTATTAAACAATACTAGTTGCCTAGCAGCCCTGCAGATCTATTGGGCTGCAGTAGTGAACTGAATTACACCAGAAACAAGCATGCAGCTAATCTTGTCAGTTCTGACAATATTGTCAGAAACCCCTGACCTGCTGCATGCTTGTTCAGGGTCTATGGTTGAAAGAATGAGAGGGAGAGAACCAGAACGGCAGCCAGGCAGCTGGTATTGCTTAAAAGGAGATAAATATGGAAGCCTCAATATTATTCTCACCTCTGGTTCCCTTTAAAAGTGCACTGCAAAGACAAAAGTTTTGGTGACCCTTTCCCCAGAAAATTCACATAATTGTGCAGGTTTTCTCAAGAAAATACACATAATGAGCAGATTTGCCCAGAAAATATGTTCAATAATGCGGCAGATTTGACCAGAAAATAGTTCAATCATGTGGCAGATTTGACTAGAAAATACATGTAATCATGTCGGCAGATTTGACCAAAAAATATGTGCAATCATGTTGCAGATTTGACCAGAAATTACGTTTAATCATGTGTCAGATTTGACCAGAAAATACGTGTAATCATGTGGCAGATTTGACCAGAAAATACGTGCAATCATGTGGCAGATTTGACCAGAAAATATGTGCAATCATGTGGAAGATATGACCAGAAAATACGTGCAATCATGTTGGCAGATTTGACTAGAAAATAGTTCAATCATGTGTCAGACTTGACCAGAAAATACATGCAATCATGTCAGCAGATTTGACCAGAAAATGAGTGCAATCGTGTGGCAGATTTGACCAGAAAACACGTGCAATCATGTGGAAGATTTGACCAGAAAATATGTGCAATCATGTTGCAGATTTGACCAGAATATACGTTTAATCATGTGGCAGATTTGACCAGAAAATATGTGCAATCATGTCGGCAGATTTGACCAGAAAATAGTTCAATCATGTGGCAGACTTGACCAGAAAATACGTGCAATCATCCCCCCAGAATCAGAATCAGAATCATGTCAGCAGATTTGACTAGAAAATACGTGCAATCATGTGGCAGATTTGACTAGAAAATACGTGCAATCATGTGGAAGATATGACCAGAAAATACGTGCAGTCATTTTTTTTTTTTTTTCAACTTTCTTTTTATTGAAAAGGCTTAAAGTCATGGTACAAATATACACATTTCCATTGAGAAGGTGAGCAAAAGAGAAAAACATTAGCATTATTCATCTCAAGGCATGTCAACATTATTCGGCCATTACTGCTGATGTTAATCTGTTAAAGCATTGCTTAAAGTTTAGGCAGGCATAGAGCATGACATGGTATGTGCTTTAGGAACAGAAAATAGAGAAAAATATTATGTATATATACACAACAACAAAACTTTAACTCCATTAGCATACTTCCGTCTCTACGGGTTGGTTGAGCTCACGCGTGCTGCTTTACTTGGTCCAGGGTTCCGCGTGCTGCGGGAGGGGGGGGGGGGGAGCATGGGGGCGTGCAGAGAAGGCAGTATCCACCTAGGGTTCACTTTGTGTGGATTGGGGAGGGGGGGGTGAGGCTAATGAGATGAGGTCCAGGCCGACCACTGACTCCAAGTGCTCAGAAATTTATCTGGTTTGTCATTTAATGAGAAAGTGATGTGTTCCATAGAATATATCTCTTTAATTTTGAGAATCAGGGTCTCCCTGTTGGGTTGGAAGGTTCCTTTCCAGGTTTGAGCTATTAGGGATTGTGCTGCGTTACAGACATGTGCTATGAATGCGTTGTGCCCTTTAGGGACCCGGGGGTTATATCTATGGAATAGGGCTACCCATGGGTCGGCCTGCACCTCAACGTCTAAGACCTCTGATATCAGGAGGAAGCATGTCTCCCAGAAAGCCTGAACATGGGGGCAGCTCCACCAACAGTGGATCTGGTCCGCCTCACGGCCACAACCTCTGTAGCAGGTGTTGGTAGGTATCAGATTCCATTGGTGTAATCTAGAGGGGGTTCGGTACCAATCATAAAAGATTTTGTATGCTCGTTCTCTATAGATGCAGTTAAGGGAAGACTTAGCCATGCTATCGAAGATGGAGAGCCAGCCCTTGTCCTCTATTGTTTTGTTTAATCTGGCCTGCCATTTGCTCATAGGGGTAGATATCTCATCCAGGGTCTGATACCATATGATGGAGTATAGATCCGTGATGAGACCTTTTTCTGCATAGTCATTTAAGTACATTCTTTCCAGGTGTGACAGTTCGGGGCGTAAACCTACCCTGTTCAAATGATTGATGAATCCTCTTAGTTGCAGGTAGTGGAAGATTTCAGAAGGGGGTAGGGGATATTTAGTGGATATAACTTGCCATGGCAACATCTCCCCCCCCTCCTTAAGGTCAGCTATTCTAGTGATCTGATTGTCTGTCCAATTATGCCATTCAGACACTTGGATACCAGGGGGGAAGTCTGAATTGCCAAATAGGGAGCCCAGCAGGGAGGGTCGGCCTTCTAATGACAATTTTTTAGATATTTTTTTCCAAAGGACAATTGATTGCAGAATTATGGGGTTACCCGATAGGCCAGGGATAGCTGGGTGGGGGGTCCAGATTAGGTTAGAGATTGGGAAAGGTGCTATAAGTGATGCCTCTAGGTCCACCCATCTTGTTCTGCCTATGGGAGAGGCCCATTGCAGTGTTTGGGCCATACGGGCCACGTAGTAGTATTGAAGGAGCTGGGGGGCCCCGAATCCTCCCTGGGTCTTGTTTCTAGCTAGGTATTGGTATTTGATTCTAGGGGGTTTGTTATTCCATATAAATGTTGTGATGTGAGACTGGAGTTTTTTTATATCCTTTGGGAGGATGGATATAGGTAGGGCCCTGAACAGGTATAATAGTTTGGGGAGGAGGGTCATCTTGACCGCCGCAATTTGCCCGGTCAGGGATAGTTGGTAGTGTGCCCATTCATTTAGCAGACCATGCAAGTTAGATAACATAGGGGAGTAGTTGGCTCTATATAATTGATCCAGCTTATGAGTGAGGTGAATCCCTAGGTATTTAATCCCTTTTTCTCTGAATTTGAAACCAAATGATGAGGCAAGAGCCTGTTTCTGTAGTTCAGTCAAGTTATAGGCCACCGCCTCTGACTTAGTTTTGTTAATTTTAAATCCAGAGTAGCCACAGAATCTGTCTATGTGTTTGTACAGAATAGGGAGTGAGACCTGTGGGTTTGTGAGTGAGAATATGGTGTCATCCGCGAACAAAGCCACTTTATACGATTTCCCTCCGACCTCCACCCCTGAGATGTCCGGGCATTGCCTGACCAGAATGGCAAGGGGCTCGATGCACATGGCAAATAGAAGGGGAGAGAGGGGGCACCCCTGCCTGGTTCCGTTGAGGATAGGGAACTGGGACGAAGTCAGTCCCATATTGCAAACTGCGGCTGAGGGGGCCGTGTACATACTTCTGACAGCATTTAAAAATCCCCCTGGAACACCAAAACACTGCATTACCAATCTCATGTATCTCCAGTCGACCCTGTCGAACGCCTTCTCCGCGTCCAAAGATAGGAGCAGAGAAGGCGCCCGACAGGCCCGCATCCGCTCAGACAACCCCACCATCCTCCTTACATTGTCTGTAGTCTGCCTGCCCATGATGAAGCCGGTCTGGTCCGGATGGATGATAGAGGGGAGGCACTTATTAAGTCTTGTTGCCAAGACTTTCGCTATAATCTTAAGGTCTATATTTATTAGGGAGATAGGTCGATAGTTTTTTACCTCCGCCGGGTCTCTGCCTGGTTTAGGGATGACCACTATGGTGGCCCTTAGCATTTCAGGTGGGAGATCTTCTTCTCCATTCATCAACCTATTGATAAGAGTTGCAATTTCGGGGGCTAAAGCTTCTTTATGTACCTTGTAATATTTTGGGGAGTATCCATCCGGACCAGGGGCCTTCGAGGGTTTCAGGGTCTTGATAGCTTCCAGGACTTCCTCAGTGGTGACAGGGTTGTTAAGATGAGAGGTTTGTGCCTCGCTGAGTTTGGGGATAGGGATGCCGCCTAAATAATTTAGGATGTCTGGCGCTCGGGTCTTTAGTCTGTCTGTGGTAGTGCCGTCATATAATTTGCGGTAGTAGTCAGCAAACTGCTGTACGATTACCGTGGGGTTGTGTTGAAGCTGGCCCTTGGTATCACGTACCGGGTTCAGCCTATTTAATGCTAGTCTCTTGCTGAGCTTCCTGGCTAGCATAGTGTCTGGCTTGTTGCTCTTCTCGTAGAATTTCTGGTTGGTGAGCTTGATGGAGTAATCTGCCTTGGAAAAGAGCATTGAACACAGTTCCTGTCTGAGAGATTTTAAAGATTCTAGCGTCTGGGGGTCACCTACCGCAGCATGATGGGTCTCGAGTCGTCTAATTTCTTTTTTTAGGAAGTCTGAGCGCTGCCTAGCCTGTTTTTTCAGTCTGGAGGATATTTGTATAATCTTCCCTCTGACTGTGGCTTTGTGGGCGGCCCACCTAATGGCCTGCGAAGTGTCGTCAGGGGAGTTTAGTTGAAATAATTGATTGATTTCGTTGGATATAGTGCAGGCAGAGTCAGTGTCGGTCAGGAGGGAGTCGTTTAATCTCCAATTGGGGGGGCTTTTATAGCATAGTGAGCGGAGACTGGCGGTAACAGGGGCATGGTCTGACCAGGAGATCTCTAGGTGTTCCGACTGCTCCAGGTTGTCTAGGAGTGCTGCATCCATGAATATGTAATCTATTCTGGTGTAACTTTGATGGGGGTGAGAAAAAAAGGTGTGCCCCCTCTCTCCAGGGTGCAGCGCTCTCCATGAGTCCCAGATATTGTTGTCGTTAATAAATTGCAGGAGGGTTTTAGAGGAGGAGCTGCGCCTGTGTGTGCCCGTGCCCCTGCCGTCTAAAGAAGAATTAAAGTCACCGGCAATTATTACTTTTCCCTTTCTGTAAAGTGAGATCTTCCCGGAAAGGGTGTGAAAGAATTGTTTCTGGCCCTCTGAGGGTGCATACGCAGAAACAAGGGTAACCGGTATACCCAGTAACTCTCCTGTCACTATAACGAATCTACCATTTATATCCCTATAAGTGGTATCAACCCTTAAGAATAACCTTCTGTGTACCAATATGGCCACTCCACATTTTTTTTGAGGGGCCGAGGCGTAGTGAGCGGACTGAATCGACTTGTGCCAATATTTGGGTTCGTGGTTCTTTTTGAAGTGGGTCTCTTGAAGGAAAATTAGGTCGCCCTTAGCATCTAAGTAGTACTTGCCCGCCAAGCGTCTTTTATTAGGGGAGTTAAGGCCCTTCACGTTGTGAGTGATGACTCTGAGGGAAGAAAGTCCCGGGTCCGGGCTGCTATTCATTACGTCGGGCATTTATGGATATCGAAGAGGGATTTAAGAAGGCACCCGTTACATTCAGACCGCTCACTCGCAGTCAAGCTTACCCCACCGTACAACATTGCCACCCCTCCATAGCAAGGAGCAGCACCCCCCCTCCCTCCCCCACAGTCACGAAACCTCTGGTGTCTATGTAATTTAACAGTGAGCCGCTTGTGGCCCAGACAGAAGCATGCATAATAGGACAAACATAAAAACTTATAACAGCAGGAGTAACAAGCAAATAATAAAGTGCAATAAACATTTAGCGAGCTTGTTGAGCTCGCGGGAGAGATATCGGAACGCAATATCTCTAAAAGTAAAAGAATGAGCTGTGTTAAGTAGCACAGCATGTCGTGGGGACTGAGCGCCAAGGAAGCGTCCTCGCTAAGATAGGCCTATCTGGTAGCGGCAGAACAGTGAGCACGGGCGGCCCTGGAAGTCCCTCTGCCGCCGGCTAGGCAGGGCGGTTTGGGGGGTGGAAGGGATCAGTATCTGTGGCTAAATAGCGGGGGCCTGAGGGCCCGCGGGGCCTGAGCAAAGTTTCGAGGTGGTGCCATTGCTAGGTGAGAGGCGGAAAACCGCCTTGCCAGTTAGGTATGTCCTCGAAAGTCACAGATTCCGCATGCAAGCGGAAAGTCATCGATCCATGCAAGGAGCAGAGCTCTCACCCTTACGAGCTTACGGAGGCAGGGGAAGCGGGATCCGATGCGCGGGGACTCAGTGAGCCCCTCTTGGAAGGAACCTTGGACCATGTGGGCTTCGGGGGGGGAATGCGATCCGGACGTGGAGTTAGGGTCGGTGCTGCTGCGCCATCTTGCTCTAGGCCAAGTTGGGAGAGCATGTCCGGAATTTCGGCCGGATCAGTGAGAGAGAGTTGATCCCCCTTGTGTAATATCACCAACTTAAATGGAAACCCCCATCGGTACCTTATCTTGTGGCGGATGAGGACTGCGGTCAGTGGCTTCATTTCTTTGCGTCTTTTCAGTGTTGTTGGCGAGAGGTCAGGGTATATCTGGATTTGCGAACCTCTAAAGTTGATCCTGGGGATGTCTCTAGCCGAGAGTAGGATAGTTTCCTTGGAGCTGTAGAAGTGCATCCGCACGATCACATCCCTAGGCGGGCCTCCTGCTTTAGGTTTGGCTCTCAGGGCGCGATGTGCGCGGTCCATCCGCAAGTCCTCTTCACTCAGTGCAGGGGCGATGCTGTTGAATAAGGCGGCCAGGTAAGGGTGTATTTCCTCCTCCTCCTCTGATATGCCCCAGATTCGGAGGTTGCAACGCCGGTCCCGGTTCTCGCTGTCCTCACGTGCCTCCATTAGCGTGGCTATGTCAGCCCTGACTTCTTTGATGTCCGTGTCTGACTGTTTGCAATATGCTTTCACCTTGTCTAGGCCATCCTCCAGCTCATTTATCCGGGTCCCGAGGGCGGTGATCTCGGAGCTTATCTCTCTCACGGTGTTGGTGTTCGCAGATTTGATAAGCTTCTCCAGGTTAGTGAAGAGGTTGTTGAGGTCTGCTTTGGTCACCGCTTCCTTCTGGGGATTTTGACGCCCAGGAGTCTGAGCTGGCTCGGTCGGTGTGGAGGCGCCATCTTGGGCCGAGGCCCCTTTGTTCTTGCGCTGGAAGATGCCAGCGATGCCGGCTTCTGTGTCCGCATTTTGCTTCCTGGAGCCCATGCTCGATGTAGCAGAGTCTCAGTGTGTGATCAAGGCTGTTTGGTGGCCGGTTCAACGGGGTGAAAGGTGCTTTTTAGGCCTAAAGAGCCGGAGCTGTTAGAGCATGCGACTGCTTCGGTCAGCGTCCAGGCGCCGCCCCCACGTGCAATCATTTTGGCAGATTTGACCAGAAAATACGTGCAATCATTTTGGCAGATTTGACCAGAAAATATGTGCAATCATGTGGCAGATTTGACCAGAAAATACGTGTAATCATGTGGCAGATTTGACCAGAAAATACGTGCAATCATGTGGCAGATTTGACCAGAAAATACGTGCAATCATGTGGCAGATTTGACTAGAAAATAAGTGCAATCATGTGGAAGATTTGACCAGAAAATACGTGCAATCATGTGGCAGATTTGACCAGAAAATGCGTGCAATCATGTGGCAGATTTGACCAGAAAATATGTGCAATCATGTGGCAGATTTGACCAGAAAATACGTGCAATCATGTGGAAGATTTTGACCAGAAAATACATGCAATCATGTCGGCAGATTTGACCAGAAAATACGTGCAATCATTTTGGCAGATTTGACCAGAAAATACGTGTAATCATGTGTCAGATTTGACTAGAAAATAAGTGCAATCATGTGGAAGATTTGACCAGAAAATACGTGCAATCATGTGGCAGATTTACCAGAAAATACGTGCAATCATGTGGCAGATTTGACCAGAAAATACATACAATCATGTGGCAGATTTGACCAGAAAATGTGTGCAATCATGTGGCAGACCTGACCAGAACATACGCCTGCTAATATAAATAATAAAAAAAAAAAAACATTTACTCACCTGCAGCAGACCTCCTGTCCCAGCCTCCGTCCGGTGCGCAGCTCCCACGATCCTCTTCAGCCAGCAACTGAAACTCCCGCGCTGAGAGCAGGGCTACGGGAAAATGGTGCCCGAAGCCCTGCACTGCAGACTCAAAGTCTACAGAGCAGGACGTCGGACGCTATTTTACTGTAGCCCTGCTCTGCCACTGCTGGAGCTGCGGGCTGCTGCTGCCGGTGAACTGACACGGCGTCTATTAGACGCCAAAAGTCAGTTCACGCTGGGGGGTGCTTGGAGAATTTTAGGGGAGGATTTAGCACCCCCTGGCGCCGCCACTGCATAAATGCGACATTTCAAGTAATTTGGTGAAATTTGTAAAGTTTCGATTAATTCCATAATCGTAATTTCACGAATTACGCAAAATTTCACGTAATGGCAATTAGGTCATTACGCTCATCACTAGTTCTTGTTTACCAGATGTCCTGATTGTACAGAGTTTTGAATATCTCATGTATCTATGCTCCCCGATATTTGTTCTTTTACTATGAACAGTGCTACTGAAGATGTAGGCACAATATAAATAAAAAATAATGAAACTGCGCATTTGTGAAACAACGTTATTTTGGTCTGTAGGAAGTGGCAGAAATCAGAGCAAGTGAAGAAAATTTTTCGTTCAGGTTTGCTTTAAAGAACATTTTTCATATAGGTCAGACTAAAGCAATTATGTTTGAATAATACACGGTTCTAAATTCAGTTAATCCTAAGTAAATGGCATGCAGATCCTGGGTATTACACACTGTCAGTCCATGAGATATTGGCAAACATCCTGAGCGATTGCTACAACACGCTGATGGCTGATGACTTCCTGGAGATGAACGAAAGAGGTCGGGCTCAACACGGTGACATTTCAGGGAGAGGGAATGTGAATCCTTCCTTCACGTGAAGAATTACATCTCACACCATTGAGGAGTTTTCAATGCTTTGAATGGTTCAGATGAGGTTTAGATTCTAAATCTATTAAGTCAATTTATCCCCAGTGATATTTTGCACTCACAGGCCCTTAACACTCAGAATTGCAAAAAAGTTTGGAGTTTTACTCCTGTTTGTGCTGTGGTAAGGTGAGCGCCTTCACTTCGCTTCTCTATCAGGCAAATGGACCCTGGCTTCTGGGGATAACTGCCAAGACCCAGTGGCGCACGGAGGGGGTTGTTCTGAGTGTCTAGAACAACCCCCTGCACCGGGACCGGAAGTGGGGCTGCCGCATGGCCCGGCGGGCTGGGGAGAGAAGACAGAAGAAAATGATGGAGGCGCCAGCCGCGCTAATAAGGGATGCGGGAACCGGCTTTATTCCTCGCTCCCTCCCTCTGAATGCCCCTCACCTGCGGTGAATGTGTGCCGGCTCCCCCATGAGTGTTTGCGCAGCGGAGCGGTAGGTCCTCTTACCGCCGATCAGGCGCACCAGCAACTGGAGTCTCATGCTTCCTGTTTACCATGACGTCACAGGAAGCATGAGACTCCAGTTGCTGGTGCGCCTGATCGGCGGTAAGAGGACCTACCGCTCCGCTGCGCAAACACTCATGGGGGAGCCGGCACACATTCACCGCAGGTGAGGGGCATTCAGAGGGAGGGAGCGAGGAATAAAGCCGGTTCCCGCATCCCTTATTAGCGCGGCTGGCGCCTCCATCATTTTCTTCTGTCTTCTCCCCCGGGCAATCTTCTCCCCACACAGGGGGCGGGCACCTTCCTTCACCTATCTTATACTGGGGGGCATATACCTATCTAATCTATCCTGGGGGGCATATACCTATCTAACCTATACTGGGGGCATATACCTATCTAACCTATACTGGGGGGCATATACCTATCTAACCTATACTGGGGGGCATATACCTATCTAACCTATACTGGGGGGCATATACCTATCTAATCTATCCTGGGGGGCATATACCTATCTAACCTATCCTGGGGGGCATATACCTATCTAACCTATACTGGGGGGCATATACCTATCTAATCTATACTGGGGGGCATATACCTATCTAATCTATCCTGGGGGGCATATACCTATCTAACCTATACTGGGGGGCATATACCTATCTAACCTATACTGGGGGGCATATACCTATCTAACCTATCCTGGGGGGCATATACCTATCTAACCTATCCTGGGGGGCATATACCTATCTAACCTATACTGGGGGGCATATACCTATCTAATCTATACTGGGGGGCATATACCTATCTAACCTATACTGAGGGGCATATACCTATCTAACCTATACTGGGGGGCATATACCTATCTAATCTATACTGGGGGGCATATACCTATCTAACCTATACTGGGGGGCATATACCTATCTAACCTATACTGGGGGACATATACCTATCTAACCTATACTGGGGGCAACTATATGGGCTACCTATACTGGGGGGGACCTATAGCTGGCTACCTATACTGCGGGCACCTATACCTGTCTCCACGTTGGGGGCGCATTTTACGCCCTCACCCTGGGTGCAATTTAGCCTAGAAACTGCGAGTATTTGGCTCCACCCACACCATATTTTGGCCACGCCCACACGCCACTTTCAGGAACCCCCCCCCTTGGAAATCCTGGATTTGCCCCTGAAGACCAGATGTTATGGTCACAGCAGTACGCCCACTGGAAGAAGGAATACACTGGAGGCTTAGAGATGTCCCACTGCAATGTAAACACCACATGTTTTCTTGGTTCCAATCACATGATATGACATGTGATCTGGATGCAGGAGACCATCACAGCGTTACAGCGCCACCCGGTGGTGGAGGTGGGGTGATGAAAGAGAATCTTCCATCTCTTCCATCACCCCTCTTCCACCATTGGGTGGCGCTGAAATGCTGACATGGACTCCTGAATCATGATCACATATCATATCATGTGATCAGATGTGATTGGGACCCAGAAGACTTGTCGGAAGTTCAGAGCCGCCGTTGGAGGAAGAAAAGAAGGCGTCTGGAAAAGACAGCTGTAACTGCTCCCTGCCGCCCGCTCGTTTGGTTCCCTCGTTAGGCTGTGCTTGGCAGCAAAACAAGATATGCCAGAGGAGGTTTAGAGTGCACAGCAGTCTTAAAACAAAAAAATTCAAGCTAATGGGTTAAACCACACCTGAACTTTAAAAAGGGTGATTTTTACTTATCTGGGGCTTCTTCCAGACCACCACCAGTAGTGTTTTTAGTCCCTAGGCATGCTCTGAGTCTGCTCTGTTGCGCCTTCTCCAGCTCTGAAATATCTGCGAGTGGAACTCCAGTCGTGCTAACTCTGTATGGGTGGTCCCGTTTCCACGCCTCCTTGATCGCATTCCAGTCAGTCACTGGGAGCATTCTGCGCATGCAAACACTCCCGGTGACAAAGAGGCACGTACTGTAGATGGGAACCGTAGAGGTGCAACTGGAGTTCCAGTGTCAGATATTTCAGTCCTGGCAGCAGCACAAAGGAGGGATCCAGAAGATGCTGGTGAATCTGACTCACTATGGGGGCTGGAAGAGGTCCGAAGAAAGTAAAAAATTAACTTTTTTCTTTACAGTTCAGGTGTGCTTTAAGACTGTGACAGAAGCGGGGGAGAGACAACGGAGATTTGCGACTTATCATAACCACTAATGACTTATATTTTCACTCTAATTAGGCTTACTGGAATAATTAACATCACTTAATCTGCCAGCCTCCTTTCACAGAAATTAGATTGGTAATGGAATCCATAGTCCATTACAGCTGTGAATGATGTTCAGGCAGAGGAGAAGGGATTTATCAGAAGAGCTTACAGTCAACACAGAGATCTACAGCGTACAAAAGCTGGGTGATTAAAACGTGTCACATTAAGCTGTGATGGATAGGAAGAAGCAATACTAACAGCAAACTCGCAACAGAAAATAATACATTATTATTATTATTATTATTATTTAGTATTTATATAGCGCCGACATATTACGCAGCGCTGTACAGTGTATATATATATATATATTGTCTTGTCACTAACTGTCCCTCAAAGGAGCTCACAATCTAATCCCTACCATTGCCATATGTCTATATTATGTAGTGTAAGTACTGTAGTCTAGGGCCAATTTTTTGTGACAGGGACGGATCTAGGGGGGGGGGGGGGGGGTGTCCAGGCGGGTCTCTTGCCCCAGGCGCAGTTTGTTGAATTCTTAAAAAGGCTGCAAAATTTGGATGGGGAATGGCAGTTTAGGCGCCAAAACCTGACCTTTAGGTGCCAAAACTGGATGGGGAATGGCAGTTTAGGCGCCAAAACCTGACCTTTAGGCGCCAAAACCTGACCTTGCCCCAGGCGCAACTTGGTCTAGATCCGTCCCTGCATTGTGATAGACTGAAGATTTTAGCCAATTGAAAAATAATAAATTATAGGTTTACTTTTGTGAGCTTCAAGTTATTTCACAAGCGATTGTGAACTCTTCTCTTTTCATAGGGAGGTATCAGCAAATTTGTCTACGCCCATAAGTAGAATATTTTGACTCCAGAGAATGCCTACATAATAAAAGGTCGCCTGGAAATGTGGGCGTTCAGGAAATCCAATAGTAGAATATCAATAGTATATTGATAGTAGAATGAAATACCAATATTTTATTATAGCTAACCTTAACCCTACTCTCATACAGAACCCCCCACCAATGCCTAACCCTTCCCCCCGCGCACAAACGGCCTACCTGATGCCTAACATACACCCCCACACCCCCTCCCCACACACACAAACACCCTTCTTGAAGCCTAACAATAACCGTCCAGGCCTGCACAAACACCCTACCTAATGCCTAACCTTAACCACCCTTCAGCTTAAACCCCTCCCCCCCGGCGGTAATCACTGTCTACCTCTCACCCCCAGCCGACCCCGACCGCCTTCCCCCCCTTCCCCGCTGCCAATCTTTGAAAAATTAAAACCGTCATATTTCGGGCACCGCCACAGGTGCACATTGAAATAGCAGCATTGAAGGCAAATGTTGATGTCTGTAGCCCTCTGACTTTCGCCAACAGCAAACACTCAAATTGCATGTTTCGCCAGAGAACATTTTTTTTTCATTTTACTTTTGAACATGGTTGAAAGTTGTGAACGTTTCAGAAGTTTGACTTTCAGAACCGTTATAAATAGCCCCCAGAATGTTCCCAAGAAGTCATATCAAGCGGAACATGAGAAAGAGATTTGACCAACTGGACTGGAATTAAAGTTGGTTGAGTATTAGACTATCCAAGTGGAAAATCTCACCTGGAGGCCTCAAACTCAACTACAAAGAGCGACATACACATGACATAAGCCTTGCCCTTAAATAATGCAAAAGGAAATTGATTGAATCTTGGGGCTCTGGCAAGGACGAAGACGGGATTTAGAGAGGAGCATTAGGGAAAATTAATCCTGAATCAGAAAAAGAGGCTCAGGAATAGTAAAAGAACCCCCTCCTATCTGCTCTGTGCCATGCAAATGTCCATGAGATTTATCGATGGTATTTTTAAGGGATAAAATGACACCTTGCCAAGAGTCACAGCTTCTGAAGAACGTGCCGGCAGGAAAAAGCTATTACTGCAGACAAAGAGAGGCTTTGTCGCTGGCTGCATTTGGACAAAAGAAATCCAATAAGTGCCACGATGGATTAAGTTTATGGCCACTCTTATTATAAAAATACTGATTTTCGCTGAAATGGAAGTTGGGCCACAAGTGCGGCTTTTTCATGTAATTTTTGCCCTCGCATCCAGAAATCCTCAAGTGCAGTTGATGGGCCTCCTTGAATTTATTTCTGGACTTTCATCCATCTGAAGTTCTCAGTCACAGGTGCTGGACCGTAAAGGGGACAATAATGTACTTTAAGACTTTAGCTCAGGGAAGTTCTCCAGCAGAACTTTGGAGATATATTTCTGTAAGTCTCCTGTCGAGGGAGAACCAATGGACCACTTAGCCACCTGGTGCCATTTTGCCATTTTAGTGCAAATAATTGAAGTTTTAAAGAAAAGTTTGAGATGTGTCATGAATTTAACAACTGCCGGCAGCTCCCCCAGCGCCTAGGCACTCTGAGACCCATGTAGCAAGGGCTTATGGGAGCTCAGTGTGGGCAGGAGGAGGAGGTGTTGCTAGCCAGAGATTTCAGAGGCAAGGGGGCGGAGAGGGGAGGAGAGCAGAGCAGAGTTTTCACAGGCTGAGGGGGTGGAGATGCAGAGCAGCTTGCCTGTGTGTAATGATCACAAGCAGAACATGGCTGCTGTCATTGTATCACAGGAAGAAATAATCAAATACTGTTGAAGCTGTTTGCAACTAGATTTACTGTGTAAACTTCTAAACTTTAGATAAGATATACTGATAAGTCACTTGTTATAGTTAATTTTTCATCTCGGATCTGCTTTAACCATGTTCTAACAATTCCTTCCCCTCCTTCAGTCATGTGACAACTGGCGCCTACACAGCAGCACGAAGCCCACTTTGCAGAAAAAGCTCTTTACGCTATTTGATGCCAGGTATCTTCTGTCATTAATTCTCAATTTTCAGGGCCAACGTCACCTGCTCTCATGACCCTGTTAAAAGCCATACTTGAATAATCAGGATGTCTACGACTTGTGGTATCAGATAGTGTTGGGCGAACATCTAGATGTTCGGGTTCGGGCCGAACAGGCCGAACATGGCCGCGATGTTCGGGTGTTCGACCCGAACTCCGAACATAATGGAAGTCAATGGGGACCCGAACTTTTGTGCTTTGTAAAGCCTCCTTACATGCTACATACCCCAAATTTACAGGGTATGTGCACCTTGGGAGTGGGTACAAGAGGAAAAATTTTTTTGCAAAAAGAGCTTATAGTTTTTGAGAAAATTGATTGTAAAGTTTCAAAGGAAAAATTGTCATTTAAATGCTGAAAATGTCATGTTTCTTTGCACAGGTAACATGGTTTTTACCGCCAGGCAGTCATAAATGTAATAAAGAGAAGAGGTTCCATAAACAGGGACCGGTAACGCTAACCCAGCAGCAGCAGCAGCACAGAGCACACGTGATGGAACAGGAGGAGGCGCAGGAGGAGAAGGCCACGCTTTTTGAGACACAACAACCCAGGCCTTGCATGAGGACAAGAAGCGTGCGGATAGCATGCTTTTTACCGCCATGCAGTCATAAATGTAATAAAGATAAGAGGTTCAATAAACAGGGACCGGTAACGCTAACCCAGCAGCAGCAGCAGCACACGTGATGGAACAGGAGGCGGCGCAGGAGGAGAAGGCCACGCTTTTTAAGACAACAACCCAGGCCTTGCATGAGGACAAGAAGCGTGCGGATATAGCAGCAATGCTTTTTGCCGCCATGCAGTCATAAATGTAATAAAGAGAAGAGGTTCCATAAACAGGGACCGGTAACGCTAACCCAGCAGCAGCAGCAGCACAGAGCACACGTGATGGAACAGGAGGAGGCGCAGGAGGAGAAGGCCACGCTTTGAGACACAACAACCCAGGCCTTGCATGAGGACAAGAAGCGTGCGGATAGCATGCTTTTTACCGCCATGCAGTCATAAATGTAATAAAGATAAGAGGTTCAATAAACAGGGACCGGTAACGCTAACCCAGCAGCAGCAGCAGCACAGAGCACACGTGATGGAACAGGAGGAGGCGCAGGAGGAGAAGGCTACGCTTTGAGACACAACAACCCAGGCCTTGCATGAGGACAAGAAGCGTGCGGATATAGCAATGCTTTTTGCCGCCATGCAGTCATAAATGTAATAAAGAGAAGAGGTTCCATAAACAGGGACCGGTAACGCTAACCCAGCAGCAGCAGCACAGAGCACACGTGATGGAACAGGAGGAGGCACAGGAGGAGAAGGCCAGCCCTCATTAATCGCTCTGGCGCCGGACCGATGGACACAACGTTCTCCTCCGGGGAGGGCTGCTGCTGACCACTGGCTGCTGGGGTGGATGTTATAGCTTGCGTGGGGCGTTGGCTGTTGCTGTTGTTGGGAGTGCTGCTCACAGCGGAGGTCTCTGAGGAACTCATGGTGAGCTCATATAGTGGTTGACGGTGAGTGGAGTATTACTGATCCCAGCAATATACACACTGACTGGCAGAGTACGCAATGCTATATAGTCTGGCTGAGCCGTGTACACAGAGTGGCAGTGAACAATGCTATATAGTCTGGCTGAGCGGTGTACACATAGTGGCAGTACACACAATGCTATATAGTCTGGCTGAGCCATGTACACAGAGTGGCAGTAAACAATAGTATATAGTCTGGCTGAGCGGTGTACACAGAGTGTCAGTAAACAATGGTATATAGTCTGGCTGAGCGGTGTACACAGAGTGTCAGTAAACAATGGTATATAGTCTGGCTGAGCGGTGTACACAGAGTGGCAGTAAACACAATGCTATATATAGCGTGGTTGAGCGAGGTGCACAGTGGCAGTACACACAATGCTATATAGTCAGGCTAAGCCGTGTACACAGAGTGTCAGAAAACACAATGCTATATATAGCGTGGCTGAGCGAGGTGCACAGTGGCAGTACACACAATGCTATATAGCCAGGCTAAGCCGTGTACACAGAGTGTCAAAAAACACAATGCTATATATAGCGTGGCTGAGCGAGGTACACAGTGGCAGTAAACAATATATAGTGTGGCTGAACGAGCGGTGTACCACTATTCCCAGCAGACACAGAACAGTACACAGAATGCTATATAGTGTGGCTGAACGAGCGGTGTACTACTGTTCCCAGCAGACACAGAACAGTACACAGAATGCTATATAGTGTGGCTGAACGAGCGGTGTACCACTATTCCCAGCAGACACAGAACAGTACACAGAATGCTATATAGTGTGGCTGAACGAGCGGTGTACCACTATTCCCAGCAGACACAGAACAGTACACAGAATGCTATATAGTGTGGCTGAACGAGCGGTGTACTACTGTTCCCAGCAGACACAGAACAGTACACAGAATGCTATATAGTGTGGCTGAACGAGCGGTGTACCACTATTCCCAGCAGACACAGAACAGTACACAGAATGCTATATAGTGTGGCTGAACGAGCGGTGTACCACTATTCCCAGCAGACACAGAACAGTACACAGAATGCTATATAGTGTGGCTGAACGAGCGGTGTACTACTGTTCCCAGCAGACACAGAACAGTACACAGAATGCTATATAGTGTGGCTGAACGAGCGGTGTACTACTGTTCCCAGCAGACACAGAACAGTACACAGAATGCTATATAGTGTGGCTGAACGAGCGGTGTACTACTGTTCCCAGCAGACACAGAACAGTACACAGAATGCTATATAGTGTGGCTGAACGAGCGGTGTACCACTATTCCCAGCAGACACAGAACAGTACACAGAATGCTATATAGTGTGGCTGAACGAGCGGTGTACTACTGTTCCCAGCAGACACAGAACAGTACACAGAATGCTATATAGTGTGGCTGAGCGAGGTACACAGTGGCAGTAAACAATGCTATATATAGTGTGGCTGAGCGAGCGGTGTACTACTGTTCCCAGCTGCGACACACAATGACTGGGGGGGACCCTGGCTAGCGTGGCTGGAGCGCGAACTACCCTGCCTGCCTACCCAAAGCTAAACCCACAGACAAATGGCGGAGATATGACGTGGTTCGGGTATTTATTTACCCGAACCACGTGACCGTTCGGCCAATCAGAGCGCGTTCGGGTCCGAACCACGTGACCCGTTCGGCCAATCACAGCGCTAGCCGAACGTTCGGGGAACGTTCGGCCATGCGCTCTTAGTTCGGCCATGTGGCCGAACGGTTTGGCCGAGCACCGTCAGGTGTTCGGCCGAACTCGAACATCACCCGAACAGGGTGATGTTCTGCAGAACCCGAACAGTGGCGAACACTGTTCGCCCAACACTAGTATCAGAGATGAGTTTGCCATCCAGTTACAAATCAACAGATCTCGTTCCAAGGTTTGTCCAATTTTCACCTATGGTCAAATTGAAGGAACTTAATTGGCATTCTGGGTTCAAATATGGGTGTTTTTTTTTTTTTTTAGACTGAAGCTTGATGCAATTTTTTTTTCAGACAGACAGACAGACAGACCAAAATCTTTTAAATCCATTTTGACTCAAAACAATTAATCAGTTTCTGAAGAACTTCTTCACCATGGAATACCAGTGCTATATCCAGGGGCGTAGCAATAGGGGGTGCAGAGGTAGCGACCACATCAGGGCCCTTGGGCCAGAGGGGCCCTGAAGGGCCCTCCCTCAATTACAGTATTAGCTCTTTATTGGTCCTGAGCTCATAATATTCACTTCTATAGATACTTTGAATAGTAGTAATCATTAACAAACTGTTCCCCATCCCCTTCTTGCACCTCTGACACTGTAGTTGCCATAGGCAGGTTTTGGTGCGCCGTATCAATTGTTATGTATAGAGTGCGTGGGGGTAGAGATGGCCCAAACGGTTCGCCGGCGAACGGTTCCAGGCGAATTTCGGTCGTTTGCGTTCGCCCACGAATGCGAACTTTATGGTGGTTCGATTTGTCTCCTATACTACATCATTAGGGTCAATTTTGATCCTCTACATTACAGTCAGCAGGCACATTGTAGCCAATCAGGCAACACTCCCTCCTGGAGCCACTCCCCCCCCCCCCCCTTATAAAAGGCAGGCAGCGTCAGGCATTGGACTCACTCGTGTGCCTGCATTAATTAGAGAAGGAAAAGCTGCTGCAGACTCTCATAGGGAAAGATTAGTTAGGCTCTTGTAGGCTTCTTAGCTTGCTCCTTGCTGATTCTTATTGCTAAAATAGCACCCCTCAACAGCTCTTTTGAGAGCTAATCTTGTTCTTGTGATTCATTTTTTTTCTGTGTGTCCCACTGACACTTGTGTTGCATAGACAACCTTGCTAATTCATACTGTGTGTGCCACTGCCAGGCCCAGCACATTCAGTGACTACCTGTGTGTGTGACAGGTGCACATTGTAATACCCATCACTGCTGTTCACTGTGCACCCACCTGCCTACGTGAGCGCACGCAGTGTCACTGTGCCTGTCCGGTACCTGTCTGTGTGTGACAGGTGCACATTGTAATACCCATCACTGCATATACCTACCCAGGGCCGGATTTGTACTTTTTACCGCCCAAGGCCGACTATTACCAGCCGCCCCAACTGAAACCGTATCCTACCACCTCTCTCCACACACACCAATCCAAAGATTTTTGGCCCGATGGTGTCCACTATTGAGGCTAGTGCCGAGGTCTCCATGGCAACGTGAAGTGAATCAATCATGTCACATGGGGGAACTGGTCAATCAAGCGATCTACAGGTGATGGGCGTGGTGGGAGCCTTCCACCATACACACATAGTCAAAAGTGGCTCACAATTGGACATTGGGTGGGGTCAGCAACACGTAAAAGTGAGTCCTGTACCCACTGCTGTTTTCAGGGTAACAGCACTGCCAATCAATAATTAAGAAATGAGTACTGTGAGAGGCTGCCTTCTGTATTCTGTACTATTTGCTGGTGCTGCCCCTGGTCCTTTTATCCCCTACGCCAAGTGTGTGAGACCCGGCCTTCTGTAACTGCCTGCAGCTGCTGCTATGTCATTGGACAAGGTCTGGCTTTTTGCTAGTCACACACTGTTCACAAACGTTTGGTTAACGGACTGCAGCTGCCTGTAGCACAGCACAGGCAGATGCCAGCTGGTACTAATAGTGCAGTTATCCTGACCACTTTCATTTGTTTGGACACTTGCAAATAATGCCCTGCAAATAATGCCCACTGTCTGCAGGCCGCCCCTTGTTTATCTGGTGCCCTAGGCCATGGCCTACATGGCCTTGCCAGAAATCCGGCCATGTACCTACCTGACAGTCACTGTTGTTCTATCATTGAGCTATCACAGCCCGGTGACCATATGGGCTTGAAAACCACCACGGCCTGCACTCTGGCCATGGTGCGCACTAGTCCAGCACGGTCGTCACTACACAAACAGCTGTTTGCGGTGCGTTACACGGTGAGTTTGGTGTGTCAGTGTGAAGCAGTACTCTAATTACACTCCCTGATTGATGTATACACATGCAAGATGTTTTAAAGCACTTTAGGCCTCCAATTTAGCATGAAATGTGATTTCTGCCCTTAAAACACTGCTTTGCGTCAAATCCAGATTTTTCCCCGGGACTTTTGCCGTCTATCTCATTCCGCCATGCAAAAACTCAGATGTTAGACCCCTTGAAACATCGTTTCCATCACTTTTGTGGCCAGCATAAGTGTTTTAGTTTTCAAAGTTCACCTCCCCATTGAAGTCTATTGCGGTTCGCAAATGTTCGCGCAAATCGAACTTTCGCGGAAGTTCGCGTTCGCGGTTTGCGAACCGAAAATCGGAGGTTTGGGCCATCTCTTCTTGGGGGCCCCATTGTAAAACTTGCATCGGGGCCCACAGCTCCTTAGCTACGCCACTGACTATATCATCCGCAAAACAACATCCCGTAAAAATAAGAATGTGTGGAAACACGCACAAAGCAGTCATATTATGAGGATATTATCAAACACTAAGCACTCTCTGCAGGAGACCAGTAAACAGCGATGGACCTCCCAGCAAGGAAGACGCATTGACACGCCATTCAACCTCGGCTTCTGAGAGGTGAAGTCATTGGCTTTACCTCGCTGTGAGTTTCGCCTCCATCTCCATTGCTTGATTGCGGTTACTCGCTGCCTTCCATTTGCACCGGAATTCTCACCTATCGAGCCCGGGCAGCTGTGAAAGGAACATCATGGATTTTCAATATCCAGAGCAATTACTTTCTCTTATTACAACAAGCAGGCCAGCACAGGAAGGTGGAAATGAGCCACAGGCGTCCTGCTGGTGTCATGTAATCTGCTGCTCTTCCCTGCTAGCGAGGAACATGCCGCAATTTACCAGCAGCTCATCAGCGCTTTCCATCCCATTCCCCAATGTGTAGGAAGACTTTTCCTATCACGCATGCAGCTCCATGCTTCCTTGCGCTGAACAAAAAGCACAACAAAAGGCAATATTAAGAAAAAAAAGACTAATTCTGATTGTCGGCCCATTGACTTTAAAGGGAACCTAAACTGAGAAAGACCTGGATTTTTCTTTTTAAAGTAATAATGCAGATCCTGTGTCGCTAATACTTTTAGCCACAGTCCCTGAACAAGCATGCAGATCAGGTGCTCTGACTGAAGTCAGACTGGATTAGCTGCATGCTTGTTTCAGGGTGTGATTCAGCCACTATTGCAGCCAAAGAGATCAGCAGGGCTGACAAGCAACTGGTATTGTTTAAAAGGAAATTTCCCTTTCAGGTGGCCTGAAACTCAGCATTTCTTCCCTGCTCCCAAAGATTTCTTACAGCCTTAAAGAGAACCCGAGGTGGGATTTAATTATGTTAGTGGGGCACAGAGGCTGGTTGTGCACACTAAGACCAGTCTCCGTTGCCCCATGGTGTGCCTCCAGGACCCCCCTCTCCTCAGCATCGGCGCTACCCGCCGGTGTCCCTTCCCTCCCGCTGATAGGAGGGAAGTGACGCGGGTGGGTAGCGCCGATGCGGAGGAGGCGGGGGAGCGGCGCTAACAGACAGCGCTTAGGTAAACATTGTGCTGGCGACACGCTGCGTGTCGCCAGCACTGCGGGGGGTATAGCGGCGCGCAGGGGGGACATGGAGGCACACCATGGGGCAACGGAGGCTGGTCTTAGTGTGCACAACCAGCCTCTGTGCCCCAGCAACATAATTAAATCCCACCTCAGGTTCTCTTTAAAGTATAACTGTCGGGCATAAAATCAAAAATCAATTCTCTATTTTTATCTGGTAAACAAGTAATAAGGATGCTAACCAGGCAACCTAAGGCTGCTTACACACAGGGACGTTACAGGCGCACGTTAGTGCGCCTGTAACGCTCCCCCAACGCACAGCAATGTAACTCAAGTGGGCTGTTCACACAGCCCACGTTGCGTTACATGTAACGCTGCACGTTGCCCGGAAAGTGCAGCATGCTACGGCGTTAGAGCGGCTATAGCCGCGTTAGACTGTTTACACATGCGCAGTAGGGGGCGGAGAGGAGGCGGGGAGAGCCAGCTACAGTAGCCGCGCACATGGCTACTTAATATTCACTGCACTGGCGGCCGCTGATTGGCCGGCGGGACCACGTGATGCGGGGTGTCTCGCTCCGCGTCACGTGGTCCCGCCGGCCAATCAGCGCCACTCTGGGAGACTTTATCGGAATAGAGCCGCCTAACGCGGCTCACTCTACCGTCGGCTCTTGCAGCACCATACGTTGTGTTAGGTGCACGTTATGCGACCTTAACGTGGCACCTAACGCAACGTCTTGGTGTGCAAGTAGCCTAAAAGTTAAAATTACTATTACTTTTCTTGTTTATAAATGATCATTCCCCGGTTTACCTGACTCTTATTTGGTACGTTGACGCACAAAGGAAGTTGCAGGGCATGCTGGGTTGTATTTTTTTGCTTCTTTATTTCCCCTCAGACTTTAATGTACAGAAGCAAAAAAGGACATCCCAGCATGCCCTGCAACTTCCTTTGTGCGGCAACGTACCAAATAAGAGTCAGGTAAACTGGGGAATGATCATTTATAAACAAGAAAAGTAATAGTGTTTTTAACTTTTGGAATGCCTGCTTAGCATCCTTATTACTTGTTTACCAGATAAAAATATAGAATTGATTTTTGATTTTATGCCCGATTGTTACACTTTAAACCTACTAGAACAAACAAAAATTGTAATAGAGCAGCATTCAAACAGTTAAGCACAACACCAGTACTGGAAAGTCCCTTCAGCTTAGAATCAGATCCAAGTAGAGATAACGGTATTTTTTTTAAAGTTTTTTATTTTTTTTACATTTCTCAGGCAGGGTACACACTTGACTGTTTTCGTGCGTGTTTTCTGCACAGAACTCATGTTAATCAATGTGCTAGTTCACACTTAATATGTTGGTTCGCACACAGAAAAAAAACTGACATTCTGCATCATGATTCTGCACATTTTGTCAGTTTTCTCTATCAATTACATCAGCTTCTGTGAAAAAATGTGCACGTTTTCCTGCATAGAAACACACTTGGTGTGCAGAAAAAGTACGCAGAAAAACGCGCGCGGAAAACTGAAAGACAAGTGTGTTCCCTGCCTCGGTTGTTACATTGTGTGTAACCAATGAAAGAAGCTCTCTGTGCTTCAGACATATGCACTGTTCAGAACAGCTCATTAGAAGATTTTAATATATAATAAAAAGCAGCTTGAATAATGTGCAATTGCAGCTTTCAGAGCAAATTAACTGTACTTTGAGAACTTGTAGTTTGTAAACAGACAACATTACTTGTGCACAAAAGCAAATATATTATCTGTGTGGGTAATACTGTAAAAAGCAGGAGAACATTTTTATTGTTATGTCACAGTTTCAAACCACTTTAATACCAACCTAAACTAAAAATGAAAAGTCAAAATAAACATACAATCGTCATACTTACCTTCCGTGTAGTCTATTCATCAATTTCTTCCTTCTCTCCCGGGTCCTGTTTGTTCACTGTGATCAATGGAATTCTCCGTCCTCCATTTTAAAAATGGTAATGACCTCGTAACAGCTTCCAGGTCAGCACACTGTTAAACTGTAATATCGGCCACTTGAGCCTTAGGGAAACATGGACATTACCTTGCTCATCAGTTGTCCTTTCAGTTATAGCTGACAGCAACTGATATATTTCAGTTTTGACAAAATCTTGTCAGAATTGGAAGGGCTCTTTGTTAGAAGACAGTGGTGAGCTACTAAGAGGAACTGATGGCTGGGTAATTGTCATTCATTTGAAGATACATCATGTGTTGTTTTTAAATCATTTTGCTTGGTTCAGGTTCCCTTTAAATAACAGCACAGTGCACATGCTGAAGATATGAATAACTCACAGATCAGTAAACATAACTTATTGCCTTGAACCATCAGATTATTGTTGTGATTTGCTATAGGCCTGTGCAGAGTAAAGTGTCGTGGTTTCATATCAATAATCTCTGGCCTCCTCTGCAGACATCAATCTCTCCCTTTCTTCCCCGGACAACGACGTCACAAGCTGAGCGCTCCTCTGTCTGCTGGACGCTCACTGCGGTTTGCTGTTACTGGAAGGTGAAATATTGGAAGATTACCGCCGGTGACCATAGCTGTGTTTTATGGACTCTGCAAAAAGGAACCATAGAAACCCACCAAGATCTGTGTACAGCGAAGCCACACAACATACCGCCCCAACCTGTGTGCCCCTTTCAGCCAATGACAAGTCCATCGGAGCAGACTGCCATGGTTTTAGGATTAGAGGCCTTAGCGGGGGCATTTTTGAAGAATCTGCATATGGCTTGGTGTATTGTTCAAATTCAGCGGAACAGTGTGACTTGCTAGTCAAGGCAGGGGCGTAACTAGAAACCACTGGCCCCGCTGCAAAACTTTGGATGGGGCCCCCTTCCCACTCTCCCCTTGTTTCCTGCACAGGTAAACTGAGAACCAATGTTATACAATTGGCTAGTGCACAGTTGAATATGTTTTTCCCATGCAGATAAAAACAGACAACAGTGAAGCACTGGGAGCATTTTCTCTATCAATTACATTAGCTTCTGTGATAAATGTGCATGTTTTCACACCTACAGACACACATGGTTTGCAGAAACTACATACAGAAAACCGACAGACGAGCGTCTCCCAGCCTCAGCTTATTACACTCACTCTCTGCAGACTCCTCAAGCATCACTACTGTACACAGCACTTGGGGAGGGGTAGAGCAGCCCTGTACACAAGATCCTGCTGCACACTGAAAGGGACTGTCTATAAAGATGACTGCATATGCTCATCAGTGGCTGAGCAGATGCCGTCATTAGAACAATTGTGCAGAGAGCAAAAAGTTTTTTTTTTCTCTCCGAGTCCTTGTTGTCAGTCTCTCAGGACAGGGGAAAGAAACTTCTTCCCCCACGGGGCCCCGGCAGCTTCTGGGCCCCCTGCGGCCGCAACCCTTGCAGGGTCTATTGTTACGCCCCTGAGTCAAGGGTAGCTACTGGCCTTTTATAATCACTCAGAGTGATGTTACACTGGGGTTTCCACCCACACCTGACAGGAAGGGCAATGGTTGTTGTATAGTAGGGTGACGTCAAACAGGAAGAGTCAGAGATTGCCATGGGTGGGTTGGGGTTCGGGGTTGGTAGGAGGGTTTGTATAGCATCCTCTGGCTAATTGGTGGCATGTGGTGGGAAGTAGAAGAGGTGGAAAAAATATTAAATCAGGCCTAAATTAAATGTAGCAACGCTATAGGCGGCCAGTGGTGATGGTCATGTTAGGAGAACTCATGGAGAGACACGTGTGGTTTGTTTGATTAGCTGATAGATTTGCAAAGCTCTGATTTGCTGAGGTCACATCCTGCTTTAGCACATGATCATGGCTAGCAAATCAGAGACTCACATACCTATCACCTGACCAAACTGATCACATGCTTCTCCATCACTTCTCCTAGACATGATCAACACTAGTGTTCAGAGACCTGACCAAAGAATGACATTTCTTACACGTTGCCCTACTGCAAAGTACTTAAAGATGCATACTTTTCTGTAGCTTGTGGTCTCCTCTTTCATTTGATGCCTGGATCGCCGTTCTACACCAAATAGTTTTCGACTTTAATTTAAAAATTGTGGCTGCCATCTTGGCTATGTTATAACTTCTGGGTCACCCCTGTCTTCTCTGTTAGAGAAGTGCATCACTGAATGAAGCAGGAAGAGGAAGTGACACGCATGGCCATTGCAAGAGGCTCCTCCAGAGGGGTCATAGCACGACTTTGTTGAAAGTCGTCTGGCTTAAAGGCATGCCCATGAGAGGTGCTCGGAGTCCCTTTAATACTGAGGGTACATTTGACTACCTAATGCTAAGGGTCACCTGTGGCTACCTATGACGGGCAAGGGAAGTAAGAGAGAAGTCAGACATAACACTTGTAGTGCGGTTTAGCGGGGGGTTTGTAGGTTCATGTAGGGTGAAGTCTAGGGTACCAGAACTTCTGTGCCTATAGGCTCCAGTGATGTAAATCCGGGTCTGGCTCTTGCCGCAGCTCCGCTCAACTCTGGCGGTCCGGGGTCCTTTCTGGCGCAAGATGTTCACTGTGCCTGCGCGAGCGGCTGTCAGAGTCGCACTGGCGTTATCCGGACTGTTCTGCGCAAGTGCAGTCATTCTGCGTCTGCGCAGTACAGCCCGGATGATGTCAGTGCAACTCAGAGAGGCGCAAACTAGAGCGCAAGAAGATGCTGACCTGGCGAGGTCGGCATCTGCACCGGATGGGACAGAGAGCCAACGGAGCTGCGGCGAGGGCACAGGACTGCTGCTAGTGGCTGGAGGAAGCCCCAGGTAAGTGGATTTCTTTTTTTTTTCAGTTCCTCGGACCTTCCCTTTAAAGGATGGGTATAAAGTTTAAGTACATTTTCAGTAGATAAAAGACATATATTTACATCAGTCCTGAAAGAGGGACAAATGAGGAATACAGAGGGGCAGGGGGATTTGGGTTCCCAAAGAGGGACTGTCCCGCCAAAAGAGCGACAGTTGAGAGCTATGGATGAATTCCGTTATGGTTACAGAAAGATGTGTAACGCAGGAGACATGTTTGGAGGCTCCATCCCGAATACTCCATCCCGATCACACCTCCAGCCTTCATTATTCTTGTAAGGAGCTTGTGGATAAACCCCCATCAGCCTCTCTGCCTGATAGACCCCATTACCAGCTATTAGTGTCACCGCCGCAGTCATACTGGCAGAATTGATTATAATTTACCGTGTATTAGCGAGCGGCTGCTGCGAGCAGCGAGAGGGATCTGAGCAGCGATGATGCAATCACGTCACACATAAAGGAGGACATAATGACTTCATGGAACTATAACTGGTGGAGGAAATGAGGTCCCACCTCAAACACAAATGAGGCTTCTCAGGTCCTGGGGGTTAAAGGCAGGAAATGAAGATTATAATAAGGGAAGTCTGAGCGTTAGACGGGGGGCCCGCAGTTCTAAGAGGGCCCAGAAGTGTCATGTTCCAGGATTCAACGAGAAAATTAAAAGTCAATCAAAGGAGTAACAATCCTCATAATTTATACTATAACATTCTGTAAGCTGAGGCTATCAGTTTTCAGAGCAGGGAAACTGTATTGTATACCAGGCAGGTGAATTCTCAGTGCGGCGTGCATGATAAAAGGGCGCCTTGAAAAAAGGGCCCGGCTGGACAACGAAATGGCGCCAGTGGATAACGAAATCTGATAACAATAAACATTGTTGTCAAACTTGCTTAACGATAAATACCGTTGTTAAAACAGGCGATGAATAATACCGAAAATATATTAACGTTAAAAATCATTACGTAATTCAATAACACAGCTTAAAGGGAAGGTCCAAGCAAAAAAAAAAAATGAGTTTAACTTACCTGGGGCTTCTACCAGCCCCATGTAGCCATCCTGTGCCCTCATAGTCACTCACTGCTGCTCCAGTCCCCCGCTGGCAGCTTTCTGACCTCGGAGGTCAGGGCCGCATTGTGTACATTTTTACGCATTCCCGCTAGTGCAGGAACATTAACATATACATTTTTACGCGTTAGTGGTGCAACGCATACATTTTTGTTCCTGCACTAGCTGGAATGCGTAAAAATGTATGCAATGCGGCCCTGACCTCTGAGGTCAGAAAGCTGCCAGCGGGGGACTGGAGCAGCAGTGAGTGATTACGAGGGCACAGGATGGCTACATGGGGCTGGTAGAAGCCCCAGGTAAGTGAAACTCATTTTTTTTTTTGCTTGGACCTTCCCTTTAACCCAACCCTACACAGAACACCCTCGGTAGTGCCTGTGACGAATCAACGTTTATTTGTCCTAAATAGGTAGTTAGAGCCTTATGAAATATTCCCTTTTGCCACTATTAAAAAAATGACAGCAGACAAGGAAAGGCTTGGTTTATAAAAAGACCAGGGAAGCCAGGGGTTAAACAGTTCCTCTCCCTGGTCAAATGTAGCAAATGCTCTTATTACCTAGTTTTTTCGCACCTTCGTGTGACAAAGGGTCCTGGGCATTCAGGGACCCCCAACCAGGCAGAAAGAGGGAAATCTCACACCTCCACTGCCCTAACTCCGACTTGGTGGCTCCTCAGCTCTGTACATGAAAAGAGCAGCCACAGGAGGTCCTGCTAACATCCTGCAGAAGCCACTTAGAGACCACAGCTGGCTTTCTCAGTGACCAGTTAGGAAACTTATTTGTGACCTCACAAATATGAAATCCATCTTTTGTCATAAAGATGACTTTCCAAATAGGCAACGGCCTTTAGAACCCGCTTATTATGAAATTCGGAACAAACCACACAATTGGATGTTACCGAATTAACGGTAAGCCCTGCCAAAGCAGAGATATGCATTTTGGGGTCACCGTTCACTCTAAACCCCCCAAATTTGGTATCAGCAGATTCATACACTTACGCTGATTATGAATATTCATTCGGGTTCTTGATATTACCTTCAGGCATGCTGAGAGCGGGCAAAATAGGAATTGGCCCAAAACCTCTCCCTGCCTAAGGAGCACTGCCTTATTCAAATTGCACAAGGCTGGACTTGTATGTGTCATAACTCCCCCCACCTACAGTGAGGAACAAAACTGACATGACCCAAAAGTCCAGGTCCTTTACCTTTCATCTGACGCCTAGTAACATCCTGGCAGCCCGCAAGGACATGGGCCAAAACCTCCATCTTGGAACCATTTCTAACAAAGGCTTGTTGGCCGCATGGCAACCGCCATTTTGGACTTTACACCAAAGACTTGCGATTGCCGCATGGACTACCAATAACGGTATTTGAACTGTATATTCGGACATTCTGTTTCTTTTCATCTCTTCTCTCTGTCAAACCAATCTCTTCTAAAATAAGCTGTGTGTATGTAGTTTAGAAATAAACTAACGTTTTTTTATCGTTCAGTCGTGTGCCTTTTCTGGTCATCTGATTGCTGCTATAACGAATCTGCCCTCTGAAGAGTCAGTCATACTACCGCATTGTTTTATGATTTGCTTATAAATTGTTGATTTGCTAGCTAGGTTGTAAATAACCGTTTCTTCCTTCTAGGATTAGCTAGTATCCGATTTCCTGTGCAAAATCGATAACTTTCGTTTCTCGATTGTAAACACAATTCGAGATTGCATCATATAGGGACCCAGTAACCTTTCTTTTACGTCACATTGCTCACAGTCTTTAAGCCGTCGGAAGTAACTATTCCCCGAACGGTGACTGGAGTGTGTTGAACGTGATTGGGCTGGCTTTCGTATTGTGACTGCGGGAGTCTCTTTCCTCCCTGAACTGGAAGAGTGGTGGCGGTGTATTTACCCGATTTCCAGCGCGAAATCGATATTTTTAGTTTACTGATTGTATATACAATCAGAATTGTACATGTATGGGCACCTCCAACCGATCTTAACCGTTTACTACGCACACAGTGAATTTGCCTCCAGCAGTCTCTAGTGCATGAGACCTGCATGGCAACAGTGGCCTAGTAATACGGGATTGTTGGATGTTTGTCCCATTACATATTGTCGGCAGCTGCGCGACCAATCTTTGTCAGTCTGTTCACCGTACTTCCTGTGTATGCTAACGGGAGCAGATTAGATGGGATTGGCACGCTCTGTCGCTTTTTCTTTCTTCCCTCTGACGATCCAGCAACCGGTCTCATCCATCTGCGCCCGTACTTCCTGCGTACGCTAACGGGAGCAGATCTCGACAGGATTGCGGCGCTGGATTGTCAGTGCCTAAAATTAACCACTCCCCTGGTGGCCCCTAACCATAACCACCCCCCCTGGTGGTGCCTAACCCTAACCACACCCATCTGGTGTTGCCAAAAATTAACCGCCGCTTGGGTGATGCCTAACCCTAACCACTCCCCCTGGTGGTGCCTAACCCTAACCACTCCCTCTGCAGAAACACACCTTTACACCTAGAAATGATAATATTGTTCATAATGTAAAATCTGTACAAACAAACATAAATAATATGATAAAAACGATAAAGTTGCAAGCTTCTAAAACGATAACATACTTCAAAAACTTTAATGTTCTAATGTTGTTAACGATATTTATCACGGCGTCCTTTTTCTTCTGCTTTTTTCGCCGTATTAACGGTAATTGCATTAGAGTCTATGGCGGCACCCTTTTCAGCCACCCTCAGTGTGTTATCAGAAGCAGGTTCAAAGACAATAAACAAACAAACACAGAACATTTATATCGCGCTTTTCTCCTGGCAGACTCAAAGCACCAGAGCTGCAGTAACAAGGGCGCGCTCTATAGGCAGTAGCAGTGTTAGGGAGACTGGCCTAAGGTCTCCTACTGAATAGGTGCTGGCTTACTGAACAGGCAGAGCTGAGATTCGAACCCAGCTCTCCTGTGTCAGAGGCAGAGCCCTTAACCATTACACTATCCAGCCAATAGAATGAGCCAAAGACGCAACAACTAAAGTTGATTAGGTGATACCTTTAATGACCTAATTGTACAGTTAATTAATATTTGCAAGATTTCTTTGCTAGCTTTTGAAACTTTTTTTTTTTTTTTAGGCATGTTTCAAAACTGGATCATAACCGTACGGAATACAGCCTTAAGCTGGGAACACACTAGGCAGAAACGCTAGCGTTGCGGGAAAGCGCAGTAAAAACTCACATAATGCAAGTGAATGGGCAGCATGAAAAACGCCTATGCTTGCGTTCTGCAATGTGCATTTTTAAAAACACTGGTTTTGTTGCATATTTTTCAAAAACGCATTAAAAACGCACATAATGAAAGTCAATGGTGACGTAGAGGTATTGCGTTTTAGTGCATTTTGTATAGGTTTTGCATGTGCTTTTATATGCATTTTTTTTTATGATGTATTTCGGCTTCCTGTTGACTTCCTAGTGATTTGCATAAAATGCATAAAAAAAGCATGCAACGATTATGCAATTTATTTATGTGAACTGCAAACACATTAAAAGGCATGCAAAATGCAAGAAAAATGCATACGCACAGAATAACGCACGTAAAACGCACCAAAAATGCACAAACTCATATGCAGCAAATCGCTACATTTCCCGCTACGTTTCCCGCCCTGCCAGTCCGAAGAAGAAAATTTACAGGGAGACTGAAATGAGAATAAAAAAAAAAAAAAAAAAAAACAACCCAGATATTCACCTAAGGAGAGGGCAGGCTCTGGGTCTTATCGAGCCTCCCTGTTCCTCCTACAGTCCCAGTGCTGGTTCCCTCGTTTGCAGTTTCCGACCAATCGGCCGTAGACTGCTCTCTTCTGTCACTTCCGCTGCCGAGGGAGGCTTCGGCAATCTTTGGGAGCCTGAGTGCTCCCGTAGAGGGCCGTTCTGTACTGCGCATGCATAAGATTGCATGCTCGTGCATGCACAGTACAGAGCACCAAAACCTACCTCAGCGATGAATGCGAAAGTGACGGAAGAGAAACTGCTAACGTGGGATGCATAGAAGGAATCTTCCCTCTCCTTAGGTGAGTATGGGCCCTGACACACAGAATAGCGTTTTGCGGGTCTTTTTTTTTTTTTTTTTTTTTTAAACCCACCTCCATTGACTTACAAAAAACTGCAATTTTGCAGAGATTTTACAGTAATTTTAATGTAAGTCAATGGAGGTGTTTTTTAAAAAACAAAAACAACCCGCAAAATGCTATTCTGTGTGTCAGGTCTGTTGTGGTTTTTTTTTTTTTTTGGGGGGGGGGGGGGGGGGGATACTTGCTTCAGAGTCACTTTAAAGAGACACTGAAGCGAGGAAAAAAAATGATATAATGAATTGGTTGTGTACTATGAATAATTACTAGAAGTTTAGCAGCAAAGAAAATATTCTCATATTTTTATTTTCAGGTATATAGTGTTTTTTCTAACATTGCATCATTCTATATTATGTGCAGATTACACAACACTCAGCATTCAAAATGATTCTTTCAGAGCAGTCTGTGAACTAATGACCTCTCCTCTGGCAGAGAAAAAGTAAATAGTTCAATAACACTTGAGATAATACAAGTCAGATAACAGCCCTCTCCAGGACTTTGAAAGTCCCAGAGCTTAATTGCTTTTTTGCATAGAGATAACAACTGGAGTTTATTAACTCTTCCTGTACTGAAAACAATTAGACTGATGTATCTGATCTTAAAGGGGAACTGAAGAGAGAGGTATATGGAGGCTATCATGTTTATTTTCTTTTAATCAATACCAGTTGCCTGGCAGCCCTGCTGGTCTATTTCTCTGCAGTAGTATCTGATTAAAACCAGAAACAAGCATGCAGCTAGTCTTGTCAGATCTGACTTATAAGTCTGAACCACTGAAACACCTGATCTGCTGCATGCTTGTTCAGGGGCTATGGCTAATAGTATTAGAGGCAGAGGATCAGCAGGGCTGCCAGGCAACTGGTATTGTCTAAAAGGAAATAAACATGACAGCCTCCATATACCTCTCTCTTCAGTTCCCCTTTAATGTTTTATTTCTTAGCTGTACTACACATACAAATCATAATATCATCATTTTTTTTTCCGCTTCAGTGTCTCTTTAACCACTTAATGACAACTGGACGTTTATAAACGTCCAGTGTATTTGTGGAGAGTGCACCATCAGTTTGTTACTAAACGAGGCACGTGTGGTATCATTTTTAACCGAGATGAGTTGTAGAATACATTTTGGTGTGTCTTAAAGCCTAAAAAATAGGTACGGATAGATACAGACAAACTTAATCCAACATAAATAAAGTCATTTTCTAAATTATGATCAAATCTGGGAAAGTTTTAGCAAAACTACAAGAGACATATGTGGTATCCTTTTAACCGTGATAAGTAGTAGAATGGAGTTGAGAAAGTTTTAGGGTTGAGGCCCTTGTCTTGTGTATTCTTTTTAGTCGCAAACTGAATCAGAAGCAATTACATTTTTGCATATTCTGTATCAAAATAAAAGACTTGTAAAATGAAAACAAAGTGACAGAATATGAAAGAAACAACGTATGTTGTTACCTTAGAAACTTGGCTTTTTAAATATGTATGCCATGAGGGTATATTGTTATTATTTTTGCTAATAAGGTCTTATAATCATCAATAGTGTACAAGAAGAAAACAAACAAACAAAAATGAAAAAAGACACCTTTATTTTCAAATACTGTACAATATTGTCACCATACATTGTGCTAGGAACATAATCTAAGTGTTGTTATAACCGACATCAATAAGCAAATACAATTAGTGGGTTTAAAGGGACACTTAAGTCAAACAAAAAAAATGAGTTTTACTCACCTGGGGCTTCCAAAAGCCCCCTGCAGCTGTCCGATGCTCTCCCCATCTCCCTCCGATCCTCCTTGCCCCGCCGGCAGCCACTTCCTGTTTCGGTGACAGGAGCTGACAGGCTGGGGACGCGAGTGATTCTTTACGTTCCCAGACACATTAGCACCCTCTATGCTGCTATATGGTATATGATATATGCTATAGCAGCATAGATGGTGCTATTATGGCCGGGAACGCGAAGAATCACTCGCGTCCCCAGCCTGTCGGCTCCTGTCACCGAAACAGGAAGTGGCTGCCGGCGGGGCCAGGAGGATCGGAGGGAGACGGCGAGGGCACCGGACAGCTGCAGGGGGCTATTGGAAGCCCTAGGTGAGTAAAACTCATTTTATTTGTTTGACTTAAGTGTCCCTTTAACTAATAGCACGGTTTATTCTAAAGCTATAATGGGTGTAAATGGAGAGATAGTGTGTTTTCATTTTTTTTCTCTACTTTTCCCTTTAAAATGCATTAAAAATAAGGTAATTACTAAACAAAATTATCACACACTAAAAGCCTAGTTTGTCCTGAAAAAAACAATATATAGATTATTTAGGTGTGATTAGTAGTAATAAAGTTATTGTCGAATGAATAGGAGCAGTGCTGATATGTGAAAATTCATTTCGGCCTGAAGTGGTTAAGTTCTGAAAGCTTGCAGAGAAATCTTGTATGGTTACTCATTAAGGGCTGGAACCCACAAGAGCGTTTTTTTGAGCATTTTGGTAGCGCTGCGATACGCTAGCGTTTTGCCAAAACGCTCAGCTGATGTTAATGGATGGGGCAATTTCCACAGGAGCGTTTGCGTTTCCCAGAAACGCAAACGCAGGACCTGCAGCATTTTGGGAGCGTTAGCGCTTCAATGTAAAGTATTGAACCGCTAGCAGAAACGCTCAGCAAAACCTAAACTGAGCGGTTTTGCTAGCATTTTGCGGTTCAGCACACTGTAACAAAATTAAAAATAATTCACAGGACCAATCAGGATAAAAACGTGAAACGCAAAACGCTGCACAACCGCTGAGCAAAAAAATACACTGTTGCAAAACGCGACCGAAAACGCACATGAATCCGCTTGCAAACCGCTCAGACAAAACGCTAGCGGTTGCGTTTTGCGTTTGCGGATTTCAGTGGGTTCCAGCCAGGCCTAAAGGTACGACCTGAACAACTTTTGTTATGTCTTCGGATTCTAATACCGGACCACACACAACAGAATAAGCATGTTCTGACCAATTCCCTGGCTGACCTGCTGATCACCTGCTTCTTATATGTTCAGCCAGAGCCTCTGCAGAGATCAGGTGCTCTGATTGACGTCTCACTGGATTAGCCACATGCTTGTTTCTGGTGTGTGATTATTATGATTATTTATTTATGTATAGCTCCAACACCTTCCATAGTGCTGTACATAGTACAAAACAAATAGTGGGTAGCATAGATACATGAGACATTCCGTCACAACTGCTTCTGCTCCTGATACTTCCTCTTTCCAGCTGTGAAGGTGGAAGTATCGGGAGGATGTACAGGGATGTGGAGTGCTGCAGCCAGAGGTGGCGACCAAGGGGAGTTAACCAAATCTGCTGCAGCCCGCACCCACCAACGCTCAAATTCACCCCAGGCAAAATTGATTACCCCTTACCTATTAAAATACCGATTGCCTGCTATTATTGAAGAAAAGTTACCTGCAGATGTACTTGGCTAATTTGCTGGCAATGCTTTAATCTCAACTTGCTAGCAAGCTGCTCCTGTGTGGACAGATCACAGACAAATCATTCCAGCCCCCAGCCTGTGTCTCACAACTCTTCAAGTAAGGGGAAGGGGAAGAGACAGGAGGGAGAGAAACACCGTGTGTGTAAATTCCTTATCTTAGTAGCTAGCTAAGCATTGCTACAGACTGGAGCATGCATCTTAAGGGGCCCATACACTGGTTGATGTCAACTATCGATCAATCGGAAATCAATTCTATCAAATCTATCGATCGTTTTGCGGACAATTTTCGATTGATTTGATCTGACAAGATGGAAATCTAGGTCGATCTGCTGCTGGCAGAAGATCGATGGCCTATAGAATTGCATTGGATCTAATGGTCCAATAATGCATTCCAATCGATTTCCAGTAGCTTTCATTCTGAAATCTATTGGAAATCTGTTCCTAGTGTGTGGCACACATCAGATACATTCCTGTCAGATTCGACTTGACAGTCATCTGATGGTCGAATCTGCTGCAAATCTATAAGTGTATGGCCACCTTATCAGACAGGAAGTGTTGAATCCGGATTATTATCCTGTTTTTACAGACCTCATTTTGTTCACTGTACGCTACAGAACCTCAAAACAGTTAACTGTATGTTCCCCACTCAGGGAGGGTACAGAGATTCCTAGTGGGGGCCAGTGCCCCAGTGTAGTGTCGCCCATGCAGGCAACTGGTACTGTTTAAAAGGAAATATAGCAGTTCAGGTGTCTTTCAACCACGTTACACCTTCACAGCCAGGTCCAGGTACACAGTCCTTGCCTCATTGGTCACACAGCATAAGGAAGACGTAGGGACCATTAGAAGCGCAAAACGGCAGCAATTTTTGCCAGTGTTTTGCGGGAGTGATTTTTCCGCGATTTCACGAGGAAAAATAATTGGACAGTGCAGCGATTTCTCCGCGATTGCGTTTAGAACTTCTATAGCTCTGAAACGCGATCGCGAAGAAATTGCCTGAAAATAGTGCAGGGTACACGTTTGAGTTTCGCGCTTTTGGGCGATTTGCGGTGATTACTGCAAATCGCCCAAGTAAGAATGGGCCCACAGGGTTTTATGACACTAGCGCTTCAAAAGTGCTAGTGTTTGAGCGTTTTGCCGAAATCGCCGGCAAAACGCTCAAGTGTGAATGGGCCCATACACAATATCAGAAAGGATGTTTTCTGGCTGAATATATTAGATTTAATGTACAATTGAAGGATATGGAGGCTGCCATATATATTTCCTTTTGAGTAATACCAGTTGCCTGGCTGTCCTGATGATCCTCTGCCTTATAATACTATTAGCCATAGACCCTGAACAAGCATGCAGCAGATCAGGTGTTTCTGACATTTTTGTCAGATCTGACAAGATTAGCTGCATGCTTGTTTCTGGTCTGATTCAGACACTACTGCAGCCAAATAGATCATCAGGGCTGCCAGTAAACTTGTATTTTTTAAAAGGAAACAAAATATGGCAGCCTCACTATACCTCTCGCTTCAGTTGTTCTTTAAAACTGCATTATTATTTGTTGTTAGCAAGGATGGGGTTACACCTACGTATTCAGGCTGTGAGATGGACAATCCGGGAGGGGTAATAGCAGGTCAGTATACACGCTGCAGCCCCCCCACTTCCCCTTCCTGTGGCTGAAGTGGAGATATCAGCTTAGTACACGGACGGGAGAGGCCAGGAAATTCCAGAGGAGCAGCGTGCGTTATTCAGGAATGCCGAGTGGCTGTCTCACTCCGCTGCTTCTCTCCTCCAGTTCCTCAATACTTTCCTGTTTATCTGAAACTTTTAGGCCTCTTTCACAGTGTGACGTTAAAGTCGCACGTTATAAAATGATTCAACGCAAACTAACGCACAGTAATAGTAAGTCTGTGCGACATTCACAGTGCACACGTTGCGTTTGTGTGTAACGTGTAGCGTTATTAGAAAGTACTGCATGCTGTGCGTTATGCACGTCATTAGCTGCGGTGGACTGTTTGCACATGCTCAGTAATGACCTGGAAGCATACTTTTCATTGCCTGTATGCCTACTGTATGTGACGAAAACAGGGCATAGAGTTGCGTTGTGATATTTTTGGGACGTTGCGTTGTTAGTTTGCATTGCGACTTCAACGTCGCATTAAAACGCAACATCTCACTGTGAAAGAGGCCTTAAATTCTGGAACGGTCAGAGGGAGGAAAATTAAACAAATCACTATGGGCCTGATTTACTAAAGCTGAGTACACACGTACGATAACGATCGTTCAAAAACGAACGATAACGACAATCGGAACGATAATCGTGCGTTCAAAAAGTGTGAACGATCGTTTTTGTGAACGATAACGATCGTTATCGTTCAATCGGACCGATCCAACCCGGCGGATTTTTTCGAAAGATAATCGTTCAATCGTTGCAGTGTGTACAAAGATCGTCCGATAACGCATGTTCTTATTGCCTGTCATAACGTCACTTCCGTTTGCGCACGCATTTTTTTATCGTTCGTCGTTCAGTACTTTATACTTATATCGTTCACGTGTGTACACAATCGTTCATTACGAACGATCTTTTCAGTCTAATTTGAATATCGTGTAAACGTCACGAATCGTTCGTAACGAACGATCTTTATCGGACGTGTATACGAACCTTAAGACTGGAGGACAGTAGAAAACATACAGACGTAGGCAAATGTGTTAGTACCCTTCCATGAAAAATAATAATAAAAATGAAATAATTCAGGGAGCCCAAAGAGATGGGGACATGGAGGCTGCCATATTTATTTCCTTGTAAACAATGCCAGTTGCCTGGCTGTCCTGCTGATTTGGCATAAGTAGTGTCTGAGTCAAGACCTTGGAACAAGCATACAGCTACTCCAGTCAGATGAGTCAGAGTACCTGATCTGCTGTGTGCTTGTTCCAGGGTCTATGGCTAAAAGTATTAGTGACACAGGATCAGCAGGGCTGCCAGGCAACTGGTATTGTTTAAAGGACAACTGAAGCCAGAGGGATATGGAGGCTGCCATATTTATTTTTTTAACCACTTCGCATCCAGACCTTGTTTTCAACATATTGACCAGAGCAGTTTTGACACTTTAGCTATGTCCCTATTTAATCAGAAATAACTTTGTCCCTACTTATGACACAGAAATGAAATATATATTGTTTTTTTCAAGACAAACTAGGGTTTCATAGTATGCCATTTTTTCCCTCAACCAATTTTGCTTTCTATGAATTTTAATGGTAAAACAAAGAAAAAAATAGAAAAAACATGTATTTCTCAGTTTTACCAATTCCCGTTTAAAAATAAAAAGTGCTACTGTAGATAAAAAACACACATTTTGTTTGGCTGTTTCTACTGTTTATCACAAAACTTAGATTATGTTCCTGTCACAATTTATGGTGAAGATATTTGATTCTGAAATAATGCTACAGAGTGTGTTTTTCACTATGAATGAGAAAATAAAAGTATTTTTAATGGTAAAAATCAATCTCATTAGCTCAGGAAACTTATATTCCCGTTCACCAATTAGTCCTGCATCAGATAGTGCCAGAAATGTGCACAGGAGCAAGCCCAATCCTGCACAATACTGCTTCAATACAGGTCAGTAGATTCTACTGACCTGTGGCTTAGATGAAGTCCCAGAGGACGTATATCTACTGACCTGTGGACGAAGTGGTTAAGCAATACTAGTTGCCTGGCTGTCCTGCTGATCCTTTGCCTCTAACACTTTTAGCCATAGACCCGGAACAAGCATGCAGCAGGTCAGGTGCTTCTGACATTATTGTCAGATCTGACAAGACTAGCTGCATGCTTGTTTCTGGTGTAATTCAGACACTACTGCAGCCAAATAGGCCAGCAGGACTGCCAGGCAACTGGTATTGATTAAAAGGAAATAAATATGGCAGCCTCCATAGTCTTCTCACTTCAGTCTCCCTTTAAAAGGAAATGAATATGGAAGTCTCTATATCCCTCTCATCTCGGGTTCCCTGAGTTATTTCATGTTTTTTTCATTTTTACTCCAGTGAAAAAAGTGAGCAGTTAAAACCTGTCAGAACTGACAGGGTTTAATCTCCTCATGGGGGGTTCTCAGAGTTTTCTTTGATTTTAAAAGCATTTCCTGAACAGCAGTTGCTAATTCTATCTACCAAAACAGTGTGCAAGTGAGTAGGGAGGCTGGTAAACTGCCATTCAGGAAGTGCTTTTAAAAACAAAGAAATCCTTGAAAATCCCCCATGAGGAGATAGACTAGTCCAAAACCTGTCAGTTCTGTCAGATTTTAACTGCTTACTTTTTTCACTGGAGTGGTCATTGAAGCTGCTGTGCTGCTGTGGGATATATCATTAGCTGGGGGAAGAGAGACTCGGTGGTGGTGAGGTCTGAAGATCACCTGAAGATTTCCCAGGCTGTGAGGGGAAAGTGTTTTTGCTCGCACCCCTCCAGCACTTCCTGTGCGTGACCGCTCGCTGCCCTGCACACAGCATATGGCGCTCCTGTGGTTTTTCCATAAACATTATTCGGGAAACTCCCCACCAGCTGCGAAAAATGAGAGAGATTCAAACCGGAAAACGGACCAAGAAGGGCTGAAACTAATTATGAGAGCTTAAAAGACAATTTCATTTCAGAAAAAAATAAAAATCACTGAAGCACAAGTCTCTCAGCAATGCACTCTATGATAGCATGACTGCTCCGCCTTCAAAAGGAAACCAGTGTATTCAGTATGTGCCGGCTTTACAAGCAAAATACTGCCATCGCGATTGACTCCTGATCACATGATCAATGCAATCGCCTGTGGATCATAGTGATCACTATGAGGACTTCTTCACACTTTTTTCAAGCGCAAGTGATTTTGAAAATCGCCCTCAAAGCGCCTGTGAAATTATTCGGATCAGTGAATAATGGCGCACAGCACCTATGCATAAAAATGGCGCCGCATTAAAAAGATACGATTATCGCTATTTATCGTTAGTACTGCATAATAATGGCGCACAGGGAAAAAAGAAGAAAACCGGCACACACTAACGTTATTTATCAATAGTGGCACACACTAACGTTATTTATCAATAGCGCCGTTCATAAGCCAAACAGCAGACGTTATTTAACTGCAAAACGGTGAATGGATTTAATGTTACACTGTCAAGGTTAGGGTTAGGCACCACCAGAGAGGTCTTAGGGTTAGGCACCACCAGGGGGGGGTCTTAGGGTTAGACACCACCAGGGGGGAGGTGGTGGTTAGGGTTAGGCACCACCAGGGGGGTGGTTAGGGTTAGGCACCACCAGGGGGTGGTTAGGGTTAGGCACCACCAGGGGGGTGGTTAGGGTTAGGCACCACCTGAGAAGTGGTTAGGATTAGGCACCACCAGGGGGGGTGTAGGGGTTAGGGATAGGTACAGAGAGGGTTCTGTGTGTTAACGCTAATTTTCAATAAAATAAATAGTGCTAAATAGCGATAAGGCTTTAACGTTAAATAGCGATAAGCGACAAACGGATTAGCGGCAACACAGTGCGCCATTATTCACAGGCGCCATTTTCAGATGGATCCACAATGATTCCCTATAAGAGAGTTCCCATCTGAGTAGTTAGTTTCCGAACCGCTCAGCTAAGTGCTGCCAGACTGTACCATTTTTGAGTTTTTTTGCCTCAATGGAAGGTCTAGGGAAATCGCAAAATGATGGAAAAAGCACTTTGCATAGCAATTTCCCAGACGCTTTTAAAGAGACTCCGTAACAAAAATTGCATCCTGTTTTTTATCATCCTACAAGTTCAAAAAGCTATTCTAATGTGTTCTGGCTTACTGCAGCACTTTCTACTATCACCATCTCTGTAATAAATCAATGTATCTTTCCCCTGTCAGACTTGTCGGCCTGTGTCTGGAAGGCTGCCAAGTTCTTCAGTGTTGTGGTTCTGCTATGAACTCACCCTTCCAGGCCCCTCTCTGCACACTGCCTGTGTGTTATTTAGATTAGGGCAGCTTCTCTCTTCTCTCTTATCTTTTACAAGCTGGATAAATTGTCCTCTGAGCTGGCTGGGCTTTCACATACTGAGGAATTAGACAAGGGCACAGCTGTTTGCAGGAAGAAAAGAGCAGCCTGAAACTTCAGTGCATGAGAACAGGGGGAAAGAAACACACAAATGATCTCTTGAGATTCAAAAGGAATGCTGTATACAGCCTGCTTGTGTATGGATGTATTTTTCTATGTGTGGACATACTGTACATCAACCTACTTCCTATTTTGGTGGCCATTTTGTTTGTTTATAAACAAACTTTTTAAAACTGTTTTTAACCACTTTTAATGCGGTGAGGAGCGGCGAAATTGTGTCAGAGGGTAATAGGAGATGTCCCCTAACGCACTGGTATGCTTACTTTTGTGCGATTTTAACAATACAGATTCTCTTTAAGAATAAATAAATTGTATTTATTAATTTCCGGTTCAAAGAGTTCACGTCCTGACTGACGCCAGGAAGTGAGAAAACGCAATCACTCTGCAAAAGCGCTTAAAAAAGCGCTTTACAAAAACTGCAGCGCCCACCCGAGCGCTGGGAGGAGAAAAAAACGCCCGCCCACCAAATCGTAAATCGCTGGCGTCAGAGATTTCAACTTTAGATGTGAACAGAGCCTTAGAGCAGCGGTAGGAGGAGGGGAAGAAGAGGATGCACTCACCTTCCTGACATCCCCCGGCGACTGGCACTCCCCTCTGCTCTGGCCGGCATCTCCGCTCGCTCTGACGTAAGTGTCGGGTCCTGGCTTGCTGACGTCATCAAGCCGGGACCCGGAACTTAACGGCAGTGCGAGCGAGGATGCCGGCAAGAGCGGAGGGTCCACAGCTGCTCATCGCTGGAGCCTGGGAGGTGTGTAAAGGGTGCTGGAAATACGGGGGACACCTGCCTACACTGGGGACACCATACCTACCTGGCCATACTGGGGATCTGGCTGCCTGACCCCCCCCCCTCCCAATGCGCCCCCGCATGTAAAATTGCCTGGTCCTTAAAGGAATACTGTAGGGGGGTCGGGGGAAAATGAGTTGAACTTACCCGGGGCTTCTAATGGTCCCCAGCAGACGCCCTGTGCCCGCGCAGCCACTCACCAAGATGCTCCGGCCCCGCCTCCAGTTCACTTCTGGAATTTCAGACATTAAAGTCTGAGAAACACTGCTCCTGCGTTTGCGTGACCATACTGAGCCTGGGCAGTACGTTCCTGGTTACATCAGGGGAAGTAAGGACACAGCTGTGCAGGCGCAGTGGTTTTCAGACTTTAACCACTTTACCCCCCCCCCCCCCCCCCCCCAGTGCTAAATTTCTCCATCCCTCTGTGCACCGCTTCACCCCCAGGGACGGAGAAAGGCGCACTTGTTTGTTTACTGGCTGGGAGTGGGCGGGGACCTCGCGCGCACACTCCAGCCAGCCAGCACAGCAGGTGACTAATTGGATGTTAGGAACAAGCGTTCCTAAATCCAATTAGACGCGCCGATTGCGGACACAATGGAGACTGCTTCAAACAGAAGCAGTCTCCATTGATAACAAAGAAATGTAAACAAACGTGCAGCGCGCGATCGCGCGCCCCCGCGACCCGCGCGTGCACTCACCCCCGCTCTGCAGTGCAATGATTGGTTATGGGGACCCCAGTCCCCAATAACCAATCATATCACAGTAAAAAATCAATGGAAGCAGCGCTGCAATGTACAAATCGTGCTGGTGCTTCAGGGGTAAAACCCCTCCGTTGTGAAGTGGTTAAAGTCTGAAATTCCAGAAGTGAACCAGAGGCGGGGCCAGAGCATCGGTGAGTGCCTGCGCGGGCACAGGACGTCTGCGGGGGACCATTAGACGCACCGGGTAAGTTCAACTAATTTTCTCCTGACCCCCCCTACAGTATTCCTTTGGCAGTCGGTCTCCAAAGGGTTAAGCAATATTCTGTCTGTATCTATCTTTTACTTTTGTCTGTTGCTGTCTGATGCCTTTGGGACATGCTAGCAGCAGGGAGACAGGACAGCAGCTGGGGGACAGAGATAGCTGATTGCAGTGTCTGCATCAGTAGCAACCCCCTGCTGTGTCATCACTGCTATTCTGAGTCACATGATGCAGTGAACCTGACAGTGGTGAGCAATAATACCATTGGCTAATGGCTACTTCATTGCTGCCCATTATTAGAGTGACCATATTTTTGTGGGTCCAACCTGGGACGGGGAGGGGGGGCGTGGGGGGGGGGGGGGCGGCGCGCGCAGCGCGCCGCGGCGAAAAGTGGGAAGGAGTGAGGAGCGCGCATCGGCGAAGACTGGGGGAGGGGGGCTGCGCCGCGCCGAAAAAATGGGCGTGGCCATGACATTGTATGGGCGGAGCTAACGTAATGATGTAACAGCGAGGCATAAGAAAGCAGTGTTTATGCCATGATGTGGACAAAGGAGACTTTGTATCATGGGTGGGCAGAAACTGTGTGATGCTAATAGTATACCGTAACCACAAAGCAGCAAACATAGCCATCTATGACCATTAAATAATAAATGCAGTAACAGTTACCCCGGACACCAGAAAATAAACGCAATAGGCAACATGTCAGTATAAAATAAATGCAATGCGGGCAAACATGTCAGTACAAAATAAACGCAATGCGGGAAAACATTTCACCAGAAAATAAACACAATGCAGGCAAACATTTCACCAGAAAATAAATGCAATGCGGGCAAACATGTCAGTACAAAATAAACGCAATGCGGGCAACATGTCAGTACAAAATAAACGCAATGCGGGCAAACATTTCACCAGACAATAAACGCAATGCGGGCAAACATGTCAGTTAAAAATAAACGCAATGCGGGCAACATGTCGGTACAAAAGAAACGCAATGCGGGCAAACATTTCACCAGAAAAGAAACGCACTGCGGGCAAACATTTCACCAGAAAAGAAACGCACTGCGGGCAAACATTTCACCAGAAAAGAAACGCACTGCGGCCAAACATTTCACCAGAAAAGAAACGCACTGCGGGCAAACATTTCACCAGAAAAGAAACGCACTGCGGCCAAACATTTCGCCAGAAAAGAAACGCAATGCGGGCAAACATTTCGCCAGAAAAGAAACGCACTGCGGGCAAACATTTCGCCAGAAAAGAAACAATGCGGGCAAACATTTCACCTGGAAAAGAAACAATGCGGGCAAACATTTCACCTGGAAAAGAAACAATGCGGGCAAACATTTCACCTGGAAAAGAAACAATGCGGGCAAACATTTCACCTGGAAAAGAAACAATGCGGGCAAACATTTCACCTGGAAAAGAAACAATGCGGGCAAACATTTCACCTGGAAAAGAAACAATGCGGGCAAACATTTCACCTGGAAAAGAAAGCATTGATTTACTCACCTGGCAGAAGTGTCCGGCCTCTGGCGCGCTGCTCCGTCCCGGGACCGTCTTGTTCCTCCTGCTCTGGTCTCCCGCGCTGACAGGGCTATGGCAAGATGGCGCCCGAAGCCCTGTACTAGTGACACAAATAGGTCTCCAGTACAGGGCTCCGGCAGCCATCTTGCCGTAGCCCTGCTCGCCTGCTGGTGTCGGAAACAGACACCGGAAGAGGAGGCTGGAGCGGGGCTGCGGGCAATGAACTGGCACGGCGTCAATAGACGCCGCTGCCAGTTCATTGAGGAGAGAGTGGCCAGAGTCCCGAGGCCGGGACGTCCCGCTGCTCAAAGCGGGACGTTTCCCGGGACCTCATTAAGCCTGGGACAGCGGACCCCGAATCCGGGACGTGTCCCGGGCAATCCGGGACGTCTGGTCACTCTACCATTATACGCAGGTCAGGCGATGAGATAAAAGTTTTAACAACACAGAACACACTTGCAGTGCTTTGGAATCGTCAGCGACTCCAGAAGCACTACGCTAATCAATGCAGGTCGTTCCATGGCGATGATTGCGATATCCTCAAATCACAATTTCAGGGTCTGCAGCATTGTTGTGATCTTCACAGAGCAGTCCATAGGGTTAGAGTTACCGGCAAATCGCAATCATTCTGGGAAATTGCGCTAAAAAACTTGGTACTGTGCGCGTTTAGAATTCGCAGTGAGCTCCCAGGCCTCATTAATATTATTATTATTTATTGGATTTATATAGCGATAACATATGAAACAGCGCTGTACAATAAGTAGTGTTACAGAAAATGATAATAGAGTGGACAGACAACACAATACAGGCAATAAGCGGTAAGGGACCCACTAGGGGTTTTTTGGCAGCGTTTTTGGATTACCGACAATTGCCGGCAACTCCCAAAAATGCTTTGCCAATGTATTCAATAGGTGGGGAGTCCACTAGTGCAATTGTGATTGGCGTTAATCACAATCATAGGACATGTAGCATATTTAGACCTCAATGCTATTTATAGAAGTGCTGCAAAATCGATTTGAAAAGCACATTTTCAGCGATTGGGGGGGGGGGGGGGGGGAGGGGGGCGCTTGTACAATGAAATAAAGTTAGTTATACTTACTGGGTGTCCATCGTTCCGGCTTCCATCCATAGCCCCTAGCAGAAGAGGTCACATGCTCTACTCTGATAGGTCCTACAGAAGCACATATGATCTCATTCCATTAAGGGGGAAGGCTACAAACGGAAGCCAGACATCGGGACACCTGGTAAGGATAATAAAGTTTATTTGAAAAAAAAAAAAACACGTCCGAATGGCCCTAGGAATTGCAGCACACAGAGCAGCCGCGATTTAAAAGCCCTTGTGGGCAAACCCCCCAAGTGTCCCGAATCCTGCGGGACTGTCCCGATTTGGGGGTGCGCTCCCGCTATCCTGCACCTCCCCCCTTGTGTCCCGGCCGGCTGGGCAGAGAGGGGGAAAAAATGATCAAGGCGCCAGCCGCGCCAATGCGGTATGCAGGATGGGTGGCCGATATTACACTCCGCCCTCCCTTCCTCCTAATGTGCCCCCCTATGGAGCGGGCTATCATCTTACCATTCATCCATGCGTACCGGCAGCCGACTTCACTCTGCTTCCTGTGACATCACCCCCCCCCCACCACACACACACACACACAATTTTTCAGAGCAGCTGCAGTAAAGAGGTATACTTTACCTAATTCTGGCAGGAAAGGTCTTCTTAACTATTCCGTGTAGCAGCGACGTGCAGCCTTTTAGCTTGCAGCTCTCCTGACAATGCCTGTCATGTGATAGGAAATTGCAAGCTAATAGGCTGCACGGCGTGGATACACAGAGTAGTGAAGAGGACCTGTCCAGCCGGAATTAGGTAAAGCATACACTCCGCTGTGGCTGTCGCTGCTCTGCACCATATCTGAGGTGCAGTAGGGAGAAGAGGAGTTCAGGATGAGCGAGATCACAGAAGGAGCTTAGCCCACGGGCCCCCGCTGTGACAGTGGGGCTCGTAGGAGCTATTGTTACGCCAGTGGTCCCAATAATACAAGTTCCAGCTATTCTGTTGGCAGGCCTAATGACGTTTTTGCAAAAATACCAGTTTTTAATCCTATATACTTTTTTTTGTACAAAACTAAACAAAATAAAACAGCAAAAAATAAATAAATAAATAAATAAAAAAGCATTCGAAAAATGGATTAAAAACCACCGGGTTATGAAAAGCGCAGCTTTCACAAAACAAATTATTTTTCAGGCACACTGTCTACACAGGATGTTGCTGTAGCTGCACAAAAATGTCCCCATCTGGTAAAACCCTAATTTTTAGCAACAAAAATGATTTTGTGAATTTTTCCAGTTCACCCCTTCCCATAAAATCCTTTTCCTAGGGAAAAAAAGTTCTGTAAATGGATAATTATTTAGTGTGGCAGCACCTAGAGTAGGATCGGAAACAAACCTCTCAGATGTGAACTCTCTCATAGAGAATCATTGCACAAGTGCTTTAAGGGCGATTTGGAAAAATCGTCAGCACTTGAAGGATACCCGAAGTGACATGTGACATGTTGAGATAGACATGTGTATGTACAGTGCCTAGCACACTAATAACTATGCTTTGTTCCTTTTTTTCTTTCTCTGCCTGAAAGAGTTAAATATCAGGTATGTAAGTGGCTGACTCAGTCCTGACTCAGACAGGAAGTGAGTACAGTGTGACGCTCACTGATAAGAAATTCCCCTTTTTTACCTATTTCTTGCTCTCAGGAGCTATTTTCTGCTAGGAAAGTGTTTTATAGTTGGAATTTCTTATTTCCTGCAAAGATCTGTTCCTGCAAAATGCATTCATAGTCTATGATATCTGCAGATCCTCATACACACCTTGTTTAACAGATATTCATCTGCAGATCAGACAATCATCTGCAGATCTGAAGATCCATCCTGGCTGATTCACAACTCCTTACTACATGGAAGGGGATACAATTGGTCTGTGATCTTTCATTTTCCAAAGACTATGGTCTGATGTGTTTATGCACCCTAAGGAGCTGTGGGCCCTGATGCAAGTTTTACATGGGGCCCCCAAGCACTGTATACATAACAACTGATATGACGCACCAAAACCTGCCAATGGCAACTACAGTGTCAGGGGTGCAAGAAGGGGATAAGGAACAGCTTGTTAATAATTACCATTAATCAAAGCATCTATAGAAGTGATTATTATCAGCACAGGACCAATAGACAGCTAATACTGCAGTTGAGGGAGGGCCCTGATGCGGTCGTAACCTTTGCAACCCCTATTGCTACGCCCCTGGTGTTAGTCAAACACTACTGCAGCCAAAGAGATCAGCAGGACAGCCAGGCAACCGGTATTGTTTGAAAGAAATAAATATGGCAGCCTCCATATCCCTCTCACTCCAGGTTCCCTTTAAGATGTGTATATTATTAGGGAACTCCCTCGTAGCGAGCCCTGTGTTTCTGCATGCTGACTGCGCTGTCTGCGTCCCCCAGAAACCTCCGCAGAGAGTTGGTAGAAAGTTTCCGCAGGTCTCTTTGCTGTCAGCGGGTGACTAGTCTGCTGCCTGTGATAGCCTAAAAACAGTTCCTGTTATCTGCAGCCCCTCCCTGCTGCATGTTCCCAGCTCCTCTCTCACACACACACATGTTGTGTCTCTTCCAGTCTACAGAAGGCTCAGAGGACCAACAGCAACTGCAGCCCCTCCCTGCAGCCCCACCGTGACCCCCCCGAGCACCGTCCCCCCACCATGGCGGACTACAACAAGAGCGACTCCACACTTGCACCTCCACGTGAGTACGGCAGCCGCGCCGATGTCCTCAGGCGAATGCCGCTAACCTTCCCCTCGCTGGTCCCTTCCAGACTCTCTTTCTGCGTGTTTCT